>NC_057806.1:482048680-482057456 GCF_018294505.1 Triticum aestivum
ACAAGGCCTTTATAGAGCCTGTCTTCACCAATAATATAAGTTTGTCCATCTCAAGCCTTCAAACTTTGTTGTATATATTTGGTTAGGCATGACTGCAACAGCTGTTTATTTTTGGTGTTTGCATCAAATTGCTTGTTTAAAGTTTATTATATGTAGTTCATAAACAAAATTTCGTCCTTTCTCAATTTAAGTTTTCAGTTGTACAACCAAGTTCCTTCTTCATACCATGTAAATTAAACTATATAGAGCAAGTGATCTTCTATTGCACTACATGTATGCTTCTGTTCTTCATCTGTAATCCAATGGTGTGGTGAACCTACCCACTACAGCACAATGTCATATTCTACAATGTCTTAACTATGAACAATGTCATATCATTCTACTATTATTTAAACCGTCTCTTTGTTTGCCAATCTGAAATGGTATAAATTAACAGCACACAAACCATTGATACTTATGAGTTCTTGATCTGTAATCCAGTGGTGTCGTGAAGCTGCCAACTCCTTCACAATGTCATTTCCTGCCATGTCTTGACCTGAACAATACCATATTGTGTTAATGCAAATTTAAACTATGTCACTTTATTCGTTAGTAAGAAATGTGATGAATTGTCAGCACTGATACTTTTATGTGCAAAACCTGTCATCTGTCTGCTTGTTTATCTTTCAGAGTGAGGAAGATACAAGTGTTGAACAAGCGCAGTCTCATCATCTTGCTCAGCTGCTTGCCCTGCAGCTCCCCAGCAGGGCTAACATTTCTTGAACTCTATTGAAGTGTTGTCGGTTTTGTATATTATTTTGTCGGTGTGTTTATTTGCACTGGTGGCGATCTTTGATGCCCAGTGTATGTAATCTGTTGTCTGCTTGTGCTTTATTATCATAGTGGCGAACTTTGATGCCTAGTGGATGTAATATGCCGTAATTTCTTTATTGTATAGTCTAGGTTTTTTTCTTATTCACGATGCTGCAGTTATTTTATTGTATATATATCATGTCTTCGCAGTAAACCGGCCAAACCGTAAAATTACGGTACATAATAGGGCCGTCATGTAATCATGATGTAGGTTGGGCCTGAAACGTGTCGATCAGCTCATGGGCCGGCAGCAGCCCGAAATGAACCCCGGCCCATGATTGTGCGAATCAAATCACGGGCTTTTAACAGGCTGAAAAGTTGTCTCAGTCCTTGTTTGGCCCAATCAGATATCGGCTGCGAGCAGGCCGGATGCATATCGGGCCGTAGTTAGGCCCAACTATATGACGGGCTTTTAATAGGCTAAAATTAATATAGGGCCGAAATGTTAATCGGACCCTTAACAGGCCAAAACTAATATCAGACCGAATTACTAAGTGGGCCTTTAGCAAGTGGGCCCAAAAGTATAGTGTCCAGTTGATGGGCCGAATCTGATATGGGCCATATTTGAGCCCAAAGCGTCTTAAAGGGCTGGACCTGATCTGGGCCGTAATTTGGCCCAGAACGTGGTAGGCCTTTAACGGGCCGGATCTCATATGGGCCACTATTAGGCCCGGAGCATGGCAGGCCATTAATGGACCGGATCAAATATGGGTCGGCATTTGGCCCAAAACATGGCAGGCAGTTAATGGGTCGGCCTACTAGGGTACTCAAAATCTTGTGGGCCTACAGCTGGGTCGGCCCATTAATGTCGGCGAAATCTCATGGGCCTTTAGCTGGGCCAGCCCATTATGATCCGCAAGAATCTTCTGGGCCTTTACCTGGGCCGGCCCATTATGGCACACAAAAATCTTATGGGCCTTTACCTGGGCCGGCCCATTATGGCCCGCAAAATCTTGTGGGCCTTTAGCTGGGCCAGCCCATTATGGTTCGCAAAATCTCATGGGCCTTTAGCTGGGCCAGCCCATTATGGTCCGCAAAATCTTGTGGGCCATCAGTTGGGCCGGCCCATTTAAACTTGATGGGCCGGTCCATGTGTCAACATATCATAGGCGCGTCTCGCCCATTGGATGAGTTGACACGTGTCTCCTCTAGCCAATGATGATTTTACACGTGGAAAATCCCCATTGGTCGTGGCTGTTAACGGGTTATCGGATCCAAAACCCGACCCGATAGCTTAACGGTGTTCTGTTACGGTGGATGCCACGTGTCGGTCACCCTTGACGAAAGCACTTCTGTGACGCGTGATTTATTGTCAGGGAAGTGGACACTTCCGTGATGATAATTTTGGTAATGTCATGGAAAACTTCTACGACAGCACAGGTATGATTATCTTGATTTTGTCATAAATTTGTCATGGATGTACATGCATGACAAAAAAAGCGACCTACTGTGACAAACACGTATCATCACGGAAGTGTATTTTTTTGTAGTGGGTGTCCCAACTTAGCCCATCACAAGCTCTCACGATCAACGAAGGATATTCCTTCTCCCAGGAAGACCCGACCAGACTCGAAATCCCGGTTACAAGACATTTCGACAATGATAAACAAGACCAGCAAAGCCGCCCGATGTGCCGACAAATCCCGATAGGAGTCGCACGTATCTCATTCTCAGGGCACACCGGATGGGCCAGACATCGGGTTGGCATAAACCCTGGCAGCCTAGGGGGCGTCGGACATCGCCCAGTTTGGACCAACACTCGGAGGAGCACTGGCCCGGGGGTTTAAAATAAAGATGACCCTTGAGTCTGTAGAACCCAAGGGAAAAAGGCTTAGGTGGCAAATGTTAAAACCAAGGTTGGGCCTTGCTGGAGGAGTTTTATTCAAAGCGAACTGTCAAGGGGTTCCCATAACACCCAATCGCTTAAGGAACCCAAAATCAAGGAACATAACACCAGTATGACGGAAACTAGGGCGGCAATAGTGGAACAAAACACCAGGCATAAGGCCGAGCCTTCCACCCTTTACCAAGTATATAGATGCATTAGTTAAATAAGAGATATTGTGATATCCCAACATATCCATGTTCCAGCATGGAACAATCTTCAACTTCACCTACAACTAGCAACGCTATAAGAGGGGCTGAGCAAAAGCGGTAACTTAGCCAAACAACGGTTTGCTAGGAAAGGTGGGTTAGAGGCTTGACATGGCAATATGGGAGGCATGATATAACAAGTGGTAGGTAGCGCGGCATAGCAATAGAGCAAACGACTAGCAAGCAACGATAGAAGTGATTTCGAGGGTATGGTCATCTTGCCTGAGATCCCGCAAGGAGGAAGAACGAGTCCATGAAGAAGACAAACGGACATAGACGAACGAATCCTCACAAACGCGAAGTTACCGGAACTAACAAGAAGGAGCAACATCGGAAAGAAGCAAACAACATAGTAAACAACCAAGCATAAACATGGCATGATGCATAATCAAGGATGATGCATGTCCGGTTTAATGAGGCATGGCATGGCAAAGTGCAACAAGCAAAATTACAAATTAAGTGGAGCTCAATATGCATCGGGATGCATATTGACAAAACACCACATTCCATTATTTAGTTCACTCCCGATTAGGTACTCAACAAAATTAAATGTTATTAAACATGGCAAGAGGTGAAACATGAGTAAAATACACAGTTAGGCATTTTAAATGAGGCCAGAAACATCAAACAACAATTCCGGTAAATCCCCATATGCATTTAGCAATTTAATGCAACAACAATTTTAAACATTCTAAATGTTATTATCATGATGCAAAAGACATGTGCAAGTTGTATGCAATTTTTGTTAAAAGTTGACATGAACATGATATGAAGCATTTGGTCGCCATGACGGAATGAAAGGGGTGCCATGTCGGCAATAACGAAAATGATGCCAAGGCAACATTCTGGGTTCCGGTAACTCGTTGGAGTACCGGTGCAAAAGAGCAAGTGTGCGGAGTGAGTCACGCAAGGATGGTAGGGGTGATCCCGGATTCCGGGTTCCCACATGTCGACAGCAAGGCAACGAGGAACTCGCAAAGAACAACTAGGACACAGTGCAAACACGATCATCTCATACATCACAAGCATTCGTTCACGGCGGTCGTCTCGGGGTTATACCTTTGAGGCGTGACTTTTCGGAACGGATCAAGTTCGTAGTGGAAGTAGATGTTCTCGCGATGGTAGTCGTTCACGTTCTTAGTCGCACAAGTTTTCGTAGATGTTCGGGGTCACGACGAGGAACTTGACGTTCACGGAGTCTTCGAGGGTCCACGGTAGTGGTACACATGACGTCGGGGCACTTGTCGGTCCGGTCTTGGCGGTGTAGATGTACACGTTCTTGTGGTACTCATCGTTCCATGGGATCTTCGAGAGTCGACGTTAGTGGTACACACGAAGGTAGTCGAACTTGACGTATCTGAGGGCTTCGGGCGTTGTGGTACTTGTCGAAATCCACATCAGATGTAGTTGAACATTTTGAAATGGAACTTGGCGCATCCAAAATCAGCGGGCGTCGGTGTCCAACAAGACAAATCGAACCAGCTGCAACCGAAGGCAGTAGGGCTTGCAGTTTGTTATGCTCGCGGAAGAAGATGCCAGGGAAGTCAATGCGGGGCTGGGCATGGCCTGAAGCAGAAGAGGCTGCGACGTGGTTCCTCATCTGAGACGGCGAGGGTGACGCAAAGCGGTTGGCGCACAGAGCATGGACGCAGTGAGGACGAGGGCTGTCACTGTTGCCCCATGGAGGGAGGGGCACCTGGACGAGGAGGAGGCTACGACCTCGGTGACGAAACCTTGCTGGTGGTTGGCCAGTGATGGAGGTTGGGCGCGCGGAGGCGCGACAGAGGGTTGCGGGGTGGAGCAAGAGCTCTCCTGCATGACCTACATCCCTCGCTTGTAGGCACCGGCTCGCCGGTGACGAGGAAGAAGAAGGTGCGGTGGAGCAGAGCCAAGCAGAGGACGGGGAGGCCATCGAGGCTTCATGAAGGTTCGGGCACGGGGACGGAGGTCAGGGCATGGTCGGTGGAGGAAGGAAAGGCGACACGACG
Source organism: Triticum aestivum (assembly GCF_018294505.1). Classification (NCBI taxonomy): domain Eukaryota; kingdom Viridiplantae; phylum Streptophyta; class Magnoliopsida; order Poales; family Poaceae; genus Triticum; species Triticum aestivum. The sequence continues at coordinate 482,053,615 of NC_057806.1, forward strand.
ACGAAGGGCATGGCTCCGACAGAGCTGCTCACTGGCGGCGGCCGGAGGCAGAGGTGGGGAGGCAGTGATCCAGTGATGCAGTGCTGGAGAGGGAGGCGCGAGGAAGGAGGGGCCGGCGCGGGACATAGGAGGCAAGAGGCGGGGGAGCGAGGGAATCGGGCATGTGGCTCTTGCGGCGCCCTTCCCTCGATGCGTGTCTGGCGGCGCCAGGAGGAAGGAGGGGTTTGAGAGGGGGAGGTGCGCGTGGGGATCGGGCTAGGTTTAGCAGGGAGTGGGGCGGCTGGGCCTTAGGAGAGGGATGGGCCGGTGCTGGAGTTGAGCCTAGGGAGACCAGGGGCTGGGCCTTGGGCCAATTAGGTGGGGAGAGGAAAAAGGCCAGGAGGCCTGCTAGCTGTTGGGCTCCTTCTCTCTCTCTTACTCTTTTCAAAACGGAAAAAAATAAAGAGAAAGAAAAAGGGAAGAAAAGAAAGGTTAGAGAAAGAGTTTGGGCACAGGGATAATTTTCTCGGACTCGCAAAAATGAGTTGGTTCCAAGAAAATAGAAATGGCTAAGATCGAACGATAAGAATTCAAACTCATTTGAATTTAATTCAAATGGGTTTGAACTAGGACGAGGTTTTAGGAGTATCCAAAAATGTTGAGAATTTTGGTAGAGCTCCGGAAAATGGTAAAAGAATTATTGGCAAGGCTAGAGAGTCAAAACTTGAAGAAGAAAAGGCCAAGGGATTTAATATGCAAGTGGGTTCATGGGTGATTCCAAAACAATGGAATATTTTATAATATCTCCCTAAATATCGGGAGGGTATATTTTAAAGAGAAACCACCATGCGAGTTCCCTCAATTTAAATGGATCGAAGATCCATACGGTTTATTTAGTTGAGTTGGAAAGATTAAAGACATGATGACATGATGCAATGCACATGATGCAATGATGAATGCCACAAGCAAAAACAAATCACACAACGAATCTCGGAAACCCTGGAAGGCATCTGAAGCTCCGGTCTTGGGGCGTCACAACACTCCACCACTACAAGAGGATCTCGTCCCGAGATCTAGGATGGCACCAGGGAAAACGTAAGAGGAAGGGGAAGAGGTAAAACTAAGTTGCTTCTTTGACAAACGAGTGAAACCAAAGAGCCTTGAGAGGTTGAACAACTTGAAAGAAAGAAAACAATGAAGATGAACAAAGTTGAAAACACCCCGTTAGAAAAGAGGAACAAGGAACCTTACTAGAACCTTGGAGGTTGCAAAACTATGAATGCTGAGCACAATGGAGAAGAAGGAATTGAAACCACTCTGGTTGAAACGAGATAAACAAGGAACAAGGAAGAACAAATTCGAACAACACTCCGGTTGAAAAGAGATACAGGACTTGATAAGATGAAAAGAACTTGAGCAGAGGACACAACACTCCTGCTAAACGGATAAACAAGGAAAAGAACATGATCTTGACACAACGAGGTGACGGATGAAGAGAGCAACATCACAATGCCTCCGGAACAAATGCAAGAAATGGAATGGAATGAATGGAGGGAAACAAGATCTTGAGAGAGCACGCTTACAACAAATGCTAGAACGGAGTTGTTGGACTATCAACAATGAAAGGATAAGCTTGTAGTGGGCTTATGGAAAACATCTCGAAATTTGAGGTGAAATTCTGCCACTAGCGGAAACAATAGATTGGATTGATATCAACAAGGAGACGAGAAACCTATTTCACCGGGAGGCTAAATGAAGAACTTGGGTCATTTATGAGCACCATAAATAGCAACAATCCTTAGGGAAAGCTTTAGGTAAAATATAACCCAAGATAACTCCAATGAAGAGATTGATGGGTTGCATAGGATCTCATGAACGAACTGAAAAAATGATGGGTTTACAATATGTCATTCCGGACAACTTGTGAATCATGAAACACGAAGTCAAATTGTCAAGAATGACATAACACCACCTCAACTGATACGGTAGAAAGAATTGCACTATGGAATGCAAGATGAAGAATGCTTGAACTCCTCGAAACAAGACATGTGTTAGACACCATGTTTATTTTAGAGTAAAGCTTGACGGATCTTAACTCCGAGAGGAATCTTGAAGAACAATTGAAAAATGAAAGGAATCCTTGATGAACCACCATGTAACCTCCATGAAGAACTCCGGTAATAAAAGAAATTGTAGGAAGGAAGAGAAATTGAAAACACAAGGTGAAGCCTTGCAATGATTTAGATGAATCTTCGTGGTGATATAGTTGAGAGATCTTGGAACTCCGGGAAAATATGAAGCACTTGACCCGAGAATTTACTTATCGTGAACAAACTCCGGAAGAATGAATCCATCATTTGGATGAAGCAAGAATAAGAATTATGTTATGCGTATCCTTCACCAATTTTTAATTGATGACAAGCAATGGATTTGGCATACTGCTTATTCTCGTAGAAGGGATTAAGAGAGATATAGCGCAAACTCAATGGACCACCAGTAGGATTTAACCAACAAATAAATTGATATGATAATGAAGGAAGAGAAAACTTGAACGAACCACCATAAGAATAGATACGTTGGAGACGTATCAGGGGGCCCCTCCAACGAGAAGGAGGTCCAGGAGCGTGAAGACGCGCTGGCGCTTGAGGTCTTGGAGCACAGCTTGGCGCTAGAGCGGCTGGAGGTGAGGGAGCGCTAAGCGGTCGCGGACGAGGATGCCGTCACCGCTCGGGAGGCCAGGATTCAGTAGGAGGTTTAGCAAAGGGGTGGCGAAGATTCGTGCGGCTCTTGTTGACGAGCACCGCCAGGAGTTGGGGCTTCAGGAGACCCGCTTCGAGCTACAGCAGTCCGAGCTTGAGGGCAGAACCTCCGCCCTCAGGACGAAGCTGGCCGAGGCGGAGGAGCGCGAGAGGGCTGCCAAGGAGGCTCAGGCCTCCGCCCAAGCCGCCTTGGCCTCCGCTCGAACCGACCCATCTCCACATCAGCAACAGGTTGAGGTCGTCGCGTCCCTTGTGGAGCAGATCAAGAATGAGGCATGCCGCCGTCGGACGATGCAGCGCGAGCGCTCCTCGATGCTCCAAGACCTTAGGGTCAGGGCCAACCGGGCTTTGGACACCATCTGCGAGGAGAGCGTCACTCACTCGCATGAGGATGACGATGCCAGCCACCTCCGCTTCTTCACCCAGATCATGACCCATCTAGAGGACCGGGCCGCAAGGGCTCGCCAGCTCGTTGAAGAGAGAAGCCGGGGCCTTCTCGGGCATGCATTCTCGCGAGTATTCAATCACCTTCTCAACAGTGACCCCCATTTTGACTTCAACGCCGTGATAGCCCCCGTACCCACAGTCATCCAGAGCAATCTAGCGGACGGGGTGGATGACCATTTGGAGGATCTGGTCGTGGCGTTCGCCCCTGAAGTGACATGGTCGTGCTTGCAGCCGAGGGAGGCGGTGTAGACGAAGATGATGAGGGCAGCGCCTCTGGCAAGGCCTGCATTTCCCTTCCTGTTCTAACCTGTATGCAAAAGCCTTCGGGCAAGGCCCTGCAGGGCGTGAAAGCATTTTGAAGGGGGGGGGCTTTGTACCATATGAAATGATGATATACCTTTGAGATAGAATTTTGGGTGTGCCGTCGTGAGCCTAGAGGCTCCCAAGTTGAGTGACTGTTGCGACTTATCTTTCGGTTCTGTAGGTCTTGAGCAGGTCCTGATGTCGCGGGATCACCCCTCTCCCGAGGCGGGCTCTTCATGGGCTCGCAAGGGTTTAGGCCTCCCGAGGAGCCTGCTTGCCTACCCAGGAGAGCCTCATGAGGAGCCAATCACCAAATCATGGCAGGGCGTGCGTGTGGTGGTCCTGTGGCGGTTT
>NC_057806.1:482057910-482064550 GCF_018294505.1 Triticum aestivum
AAAAGACGACAAGTTGGGTTACAGAAAAAGGGCAAAATCAAACGGCCGTGTCCGGCACCTAGCTAGTCTTCTTGTCTTCTCACCGACGCGGAGCTAAGTGCTTCCACTGGGCGTGGGCATAGTCATTGGGGACAGTGTCGACGGCCAGAGCGGAGCATGGTGCTTCCACTTGGACATGGGTGGGAGCCCCTGTGAGGCCCGAGGGTGGCCCTATGAGGTATCCGGATCTGGCTATACGCCATACTTCAGCATCGCCCACTTCAAAGATAGAGCCTCCTCGATGGCGGGGAACAAGGCAAAAGAACTTTCTCCATAGTTCAAAATGGGGCTCGAGGCCTAAGAACAGTTTGCAGAGGGCAATGAAGCCTGAGATGTGCAGGATTGAACCTGGGGTGAGGTTGTGCAGTTGGATGCTGTAAAATTCCAATAGGCCCCGGAGAAAGGGGTGGATTGGAAATCCTAAGCCCCGCTATAGGAACGGGACAAAGCACACCCTCTCCTCCTTATTGGGGTTCAAGAAGTTCTCAGCCATCGCATCGGTGCCGATTGAGGCTAATCCCGCTCAAACGGGGACTAGAGAGGGGAAGATAGCCCTGCGTCTAGAGTCGGCTCAGCTGAAGATGAGGCACCGGGCAACTCTACCAGTCACCCTCCTGAGGGCCATGGGGGCACGAAGAGGAGCCTGGAGCGCTGGCCATGTCGGAAGGTTTTGTTCGTAGCTAATCTTGACGGTTTTTCCTATTCACGTTGTGAGATGGCATTTGAGGATCTAAGTCTCCTTATATAGATGTCGTCTGAGCGTGGTGAGGGGCTTATTTGCAAAAGATCATGGACTGTTCGTATTCATTTGGCACGCGGAAATCGAAGCGACTACAAGAAGGAGTCATAAAGGTGGTGCATCGGGGCCAGAGCCAGACTATCGTTGGTCCGAAGTATGATGAAGAACTCGCCTTGCAAAGCCGAAGACATAAGTTAGATACTATGTCTTCATTGAAGGCAAGTTCGGGGGCTACTGAGGGAGTCCTGGATTAAGGGGTCATCGGGTGTCCGGGCTATGTGATATGGGCCAGACTGATGGGCCGTGAAGATACAAGGTAGAAGGGCTTCCCCCGTGTCCGGATAGGATTCTCCTCTGCGTGGATGGCAAGATTGGCGTCCGGATGTATAGTTTCCTTCCTCTGTAAACCGACTTTGTACAACCCTAGGCCCTTCCGGTGTCTATATAAATCGGAGGGGTTAGTCCATAGAGGCTATCAGAATTCATATAGGCTAGACATCTAGGGTTTAGCCATTACGATCTCGAGGTAGATCAACTCTTGTAACCCCTATACTCATCAAATACAATCAAGCAGTGTCGTGGTTCTAAGTATGACAGTAGAATGGGGGGTAGGCATGTAGAGGCAAGATTCTAGCTATGGAGGAGTTGTACACGCGAGTTTTACGAGTTCAGTCCCTTCTCGGAGGAAGTAACATCCCTACGTCTCGGATCCCGGAGGCGGTCGACTGGATTATACACGTGTGAGTTACAGGGGGTGTGAACCCTTGTCCCAGAGGAGGGGGGTGGCTTATATAGAGTTCACCAGACCCCTCCCGCCCTTAGTTACAAAGGGTTTAAGGTACATAAAGGTAGGGACGTTACTGGTAATGCCTGTAATAAAAGTACATAAATGACCATTAAAGCTATGGCTTAAATGCCGACCATTGCAGAGTGAGCTCTCAATCTTCTGGTAGTCGAGTGGTTGTTCATACGGTCGAGTGTCTTCAAGACTGTCGAGTGGAACATGGCATTATGGTCGAGTGGTCGATGATTTTTCTTCGATTGCTTCTGGTTCTTTTAGAGATGCCCTTGGGGAGGGTATCCAGATCAGATCCACGACCCTACCTAGGTACATAGCTTCGTCATTAGCCCCCGAATGGATCAGGGTTTGAGTGAGGAAGGAGTTGAGAACACTTCCGACTCATTCTTCGTGCTATGAGTATATCTTGCTCTGGATCAATGAACTAAGGAGATAACAACAACTTCTTTTTCAGTCGCCTTGGTCCATTCTTAGTTTTTGTCGAGTGAACTTTCACGGTAGAGTTCCGAATGATGATGTGGAGGATGTTTTCCATCTGACAAGTTGCTCTGCTCTCCGCGGATCTTGCGGGATTTGAATTTTGGGAAGCGCGCCGGACAGGCAAGGCCGTGGTAATCAGGGCGGATTAGGCAAGTCGCCTCGATCCCCGCGCCACCATTTTCGCCACGTATCGCGTGTGCGACTGTTGCAGGATTTGTTTAGATCATCTGGGCCTACAAGTCAGTCACTCGGGAATGACCTTATAAAAGGCACTGGACCAGACCTTTGAATAGTACGCTCTCATTCTCTTTCTTCTTCCTCAGACTTCTCTGCCGCGCCCGCTTCAGCTCTCGGCGCCGCAACCTTGCCCGGACTCGATCCGCCGCCATGGGGAAAGAGAAGACGGTGGCGCTGGAGCGCGTGAAGAAGGCGACCGCGAAGGCGAAGGGCAAGAGGACCAGCCGGGGAGGCTCCTCGTCAAGATCCAGCCTGCCGCCGGGCTGGATCCAGGGCGACTGGATCCGCTCGACGATTATCCAAGACGACCTCGATGACCTGTTGGAGGGGGGACTGATCCCCCACGAATCGGCGCGGCTCCCGGGGAATGAGACCGAGCCATGGCCGCAGGAGGGTGAGTGCGTTCTCCTTGCTACTCACATTGACCACGGGTTTTCTTTGCCTCCCCATCCTTTCTTTTGTGGATTTTTGAACTTCTTCGGGGCTCAACTCTACCACTTCACTCCAAACACCATAGTTTATCTGGCTGCCTTTGTGTCAATGTGCGAAAATTTCTTGGGCTGTCGACCGCACTTGGGGCTCTTCAAACACATATTCACCTGTCGCTCCCAGTCGGTCAAGAAGGCCAATCCGAGTGATGAGAGGACGCACGTGATCCAGATGTGCGGGGGCCTTGGGATCCAGATGAGGAACAAGAGTACCTTCCCAGCGATGATCCTTCCCGACTCAGTCCGGGGCTGGCAGTCAACTTGGTTTTACTGCAAGGACCAGCCGACCCCGGGTCAGTTGACTGGACTTCCTCCCTTTTCTCTGGCTCAAGTGGAGAAGCCCTCCTCCTTGAGGGTTATCCCAGAAGAGAAGGCGCGGGTCAAGACGTTGGTCGAGCGGGTCGTCCAACTTGTCCGCGACGGGGTGACTGGGATGGACCTACTGGAGGTCTTTCTTAGTCGACGCATCCAACCGCTTCAGGCCCGTGACCATCCAATGTGGATGTACTCGGGGCTCGAAGACTCCACTCTGATCCATCCGGAGGACGTCAGCGAAGACACGGTGGAGAAGTGGCTGAAGGGAATCACTGGCAACAAAGACAACCCCCGGGGGTCTAGGAGGGTGATTCCATTCGACCACTCGCGCCAGCCGGAACAGGTATGATTCTGCTTTGCCAAGCATCTTCTTGATTTACTGTATGACTCCTTGTTGATGGTCGACTGTATTTCTTTTGTTCGTTTTCCTTTCAGGCTCTCATTGATATGTACTCGATGCCCAATGGAGTGCAGGAGCAAGACGTCGAGGAAGGAGCGAGCGGGGGCGAAAGTGGCGAGTGGCACTTGGATGCAGAGGAGGACGAGGAGAGTGACGACTCGAGTGAAGACGAAGAGGTCGACTCGCCTCCTCGCGGAGAGAGGAGATCCAAGCACGCTCACGACCCAGCGAACACCCCGGTCCTGGCGACCGCGCTGACTGGGCAGTCTTCGAAGCGCCCCCGGACGTCTTCCCCAGCGCCGATTGAGAAGGCTCCGAAGCAGCTCAAGGTTGTGTCGTCTCCTGCACCAAAAGGATCGAAGGCCACCTCCTCCAAACTACCAAAGGCTTTGCCTAGAATCAAAGTGACCGTCCCCACCATCTCCGGGTAATCATCTGGCCTGTTCTTTTCATTGACTTGGGCGACAGAGCGTAACCGACTGAATGCGGTCATTTGCAGTGCTGCTACATCAGGAACCTCTTCCTACCAGTACCGAGACGAGGAGATGGAAGACGCGGTTACCTCCAACCCAGGTAAAAACTCTTATGATCTTGTTCTTGACTACTCGGTCGATTGAATTCTATCGGTTCACTTGGGGTCGACTAAACTTCTCTGCAGCTCCACCCAACATCATCGATCTCCCGGATGACGATGAAGATGTGGCTCCTAGGCCTAGAAAGAGCAAAAAGGTAGCAGCTGGCAAGACGTCTCAGCAGGGACCAACGACAACACCCACCATCAGTCAATCTGAAGACGCGGGCAGGGCCTATGTAACTTTTGTTGTGCCCTTGTCGAGTGAGCGTCCCGCACCGTCGACTGTTTCGGTGGTTCCTTCAGTCGTCCAATCTCATGCCCCAGAGCTCCAAGCTGCCGCACCTGGGTCATCTGCCCTCTTCTTCACCAGCTACCCTGTTCTGGAAAACCAGTCGGATGCGGCTGCGGAAGCCATTCGTCAAGCCAACGTGATGATGGAGCGGATGAAGACGGTGCACGAGAATAGCCAGGCTGCTTACGACGCCAGTGCTGCTCTCCGGGCCAACGTCCAGGTAAGTAAACTTTCGACTGACCTTGTTCTATCAGGATATGCTACCCGAAATATTTTCTTCCATACAATCTCCTATTGTTTGCGTCGAATCTGTACACCCACTGGGTGTTTTGTTGTCTTTGGTATTTGCTCTCTTCCACTCGGTCTGGGCGAGTAGGATCTGAACCGGTGGGGGCACGCTAAGTGCACTCACTGGGTGTAGTCCCCGAGACCGCAGTCGACTGCTGGCAGTTGGCTGGGGTCTGAATATTGTCTCCTTTTTTTACTCGACCCGAGCGGACCGATCGAGTTGGCTCTTAATCAGCGGGGGCACGCCAAGTGCACCCGCTGGGTGTAGTCTCCGAGACCGCAATCGATTGCATGCAGTCGGTGGGGTCTAAGTTAACTCTTTAAGTTTTATTCACTCAGAAGTAAATAACCTTTGACCTTGTCGATTGACACGTATTTTTCCTCCTACAGAAATCTTGTACTCTCATTTCCAAGTTTGTTGAACTTGAGGAGAAGCAGAGGCAACTCAACCTCGACTTGGAGCTGGCCCAGCAGAATTTTAAGAAAGCTCAAGATGAAGCTGCTGGTATGGAAGGTAACTGCCTGTCGACTGTTCACGTCGATCATCTTTTAAAATATCTCTTTGATCTCTTGTTTGATCTGATTGCTTCTTTTGCAGAGAAAATGAAGTTGGCTCTGGAGAAAAAGGACTCTGACCTCGCAGCTGCACAGAAGGAAGCCCAGGATAAGACTGCTCTCGCAGACCAGAAGCTAGCTTCAGTCGGAGCGTTGGAAGGGGAGGTGAACAAACTGAAGTCTTGCCTCAATGAATCCAACCGAGAAGTGAGTCACCTGAAGAAGGATAAAATTGTCCTGAATGAAAAGCTGGAGTCTGCGGTCCACAAGAGGAATGACACGGAAGCTTATCTGAGAACTCTTGCCAAGAAGCTCTATCTGATGTTGGAAGGTACTCCTTTCAAACCGACTGTGTTGATGCTTGCAAATGAATCATGTCCAGTCGACTCACTAATTTTTTGACTGCAGAATTCTGTCAAGACTTTGACGAGGAAACCGGAAGGGTTGAGACGGGTCTGGACCCTATCGCTTCTCTAGTTTGTGATGAAACTGCCATGAATGTGCTTCGACTGGAGTCTCGTGTCGCCGGCGTCACAAGTTACCTCGCGCGTCTGAAGGTGGAAGTCTCATGAGTCGACTCATTGCTCTGGGCAAGGGCGACGCTTCAAAACAACCTGGAATCTCTGATGGCTCGACTCGATGAGATCCCTGACCGAGTGCAAGAATGGAAGAAGTCCTCTGCCCGGTGTGGTGCTGACGTGGCGCTGTCCCTGGTACGAGTCCACTACAAGGAAACTCGTGAAGACAAGCTGGCGGCGATCAAGGTCGCCAACACCAAAAGGCATGACTTCCAGTCCTTTATGGAGACTCTCATTGCTGCTGCCACTCGGATCGCGGATGGGATTGACTTGGATGAATCCGCCGAACTTGCGAGCCCTCCTCCTGCCGAGTGAACAAACTTATGAAATCTGGATCTGTCTTAAATTTGCCTCGGAATGCCGAGTGATTGCTGTAACCATTAAACTCCTTTGGGCTTGATGCTCGAATACTTTTGATTTGCTGCTTGGGACTTTAGGATTTATCCGAATTTCTTTTGAGTATACTTGTGATTGTCTATGGGGTCTGCTCCGTTGTGTATGTGTTGTAGCTCGGAGGAGAAGGTTGCAGTCAACCTGCGCTTCACCGTCCTTGCGGACAAGGAGGGAGCGTACGTTGTATTTGTGGCGTAGCTCGGAGAAGAGGGCCATGGTCGACCTGCGCCTCGTTGTCCTTGCGGACATGGATGGAGCGTACGTTGTATTTGTGGCGTAGCTCGGAGAAGAGGGCCACGGTCGACCTGCGGCTCGTCGTCCTTGCGGACAAGGATGGAGCGTATCTTGTATTTGTGACGTAGCTCGGAGAAGAGGGACGCGGTTGACCTGCGCCTCATCGTCCTTGCGGACAAGGATGGAGCGTATGTTGTATTTGTGACGTAGCTCGGAGAAGAGGGACGCG
>NC_057806.1:482065097-482065319 GCF_018294505.1 Triticum aestivum
GACTGCAGCTAAGCCCCCGAGTGGGAGGATTGCTCACCACTCGGTAGGATTTTACAAACTTAGGCGAGTACTGGACTGCAGGTAAGCCCCCGAGTGGGAGGATTGCTCACCACTCGGTAGGATTTTACAAACTTAGGCAAGTACTGGACTGCAGCTAAGCTCCCGAGTGGGAGGATTGCTCACCACTCGGTAGGATTTTACAAACTTAGGCGAGTACTGGAC
>NC_057806.1:482066287-482069376 GCF_018294505.1 Triticum aestivum
GACTGCAGCTAAGCCCCCGAGTGGGAGGATTGCTCTCCACTCGGTAGGATTTATAAACTTAGGCGAGTACTGGACTATAGTTAAGCCCCCGAGTGGGAGGATTGCTCTCCAGTCGGTAGGATTTTATAAACTTAGGCGAGTCCTGGACTGCAGCTAAGCCCCCGAGTGGGAGGATTGCTCTCCACTCGGTAGGATTTTATAAACTTAGGCGAGTACTGGACTGCAGCTAAGCCCCCGAGTGGGAGGATTGCTCTCCACTCGATAGGATTTTTCTTTTGAGCTTAGGCGAAACGGATTCACGGCTAAGCCTCCCGAGTGAGAGGCTTGCTCATCACTCGATAGGATTTTCTTTCGAACTTAGGCGAAACGGATTCGCGGCTAAGCACACCCACTGGGGGATTTCGGAGGTAAATAAAAACAACAACAATCGTGCGAGAAGACTGAAAAGCTCTTGTCTTTGCCGAACAAATTACAAAGGTACTTCTTATTACATTTTATTCGAACAAGTGCTTAAGTATAAAAGGGGCGAAGCAGCTCCGAGTTCCAAGCCCGTGGCTCGTCCTTCTGATGCTCAACGCTATAAAGATGGTATGCTCCATTGTGGAGAACTTTGGTGATGATGAAGGGGCCTTCCCAAGCCGGGGCGAGCTTGTGAGGTTTCTGTTGATCCACTCGAAGAACCAGGTCTCCCTCTTGAAAGGTTCGACCCCTCACATTTCTGGCGTGGAATCGACGCAAGTCTTGCTGATAAATGGTCGACCGGATCAAGGCCATCTCTCTTTCTGTTGGGGAACGTAGTAATTTCAAAAAAATCCTACGCACACGCAAGATCATGGTGATGCATAGCAACGAGAGGGGAGAGTGTTGTCTATGTACCCTCGTAGACCGGCAACGGAAGCTTTGACACAACATAGAGGAAGTAGTCGTACATCTTCCTGATCCGACCGATCCAAGTACCGAACGTACGGCACCTCCGAGTTCTGCACACGTTCAACTCGGTGACATCGCTCGAGCTCCGATCCAGCCGAGTGTTGAGGGAGAGTATCGTCAGCACGATGGCATGATGACGATGATGATGTTCTACCGACGCAGGGCTTCGCCTAAGCACCGCTACGATATGACCGAGGTGGAATATGGTGGAAGGGGGCACTGCACACTGATGTCTACTACACAACCTTTTTCTTGTAGACGTCGTTGGGCCTCCAAGTGCAGAGGTTTGCAGGACAGTAGCAAATTTCCCTCAAGTGGATGACCTAAGGTTTATCAATCCATAGGAGGCATAGGATGAAGATGGTCTCTCTCAAGCAACCCTGCAACCAAATAACAAAGAGTCTCTTGTGTCCCCAACACACCCAATACAATGGTAAATTGTATAGGTGCACTAGTTCGGCGAAGAGATGGTGATACAAGTGCAATATGGATAGTAGATAATAGTTTTTGTAATCTGAAAATATAAAAACAGCAAGGTAACGAATGATAAAAGTGAGCGTAAACGGTATTGCAATGCTAGGAAACAAGGCCTAGGGTTCATACTTTCACTAGTGTAAGTCCTCTCAACAATACTAACATAATTGGATCACATAACTATCCCTCAACATGCAACAAAGAGTCACTCCAAAGTCACTAATAGCAGAGAACGAACGAAGAGATTATGGTAGGGTACGAAACCACCTCAAAGTTATTCTTTCCAATCAATCCGTTGGGCTATTCCTATAAGTGTCACAAACAGCCCTAGAGTTCGTACTAGAATAACACCTTAAGACACAAATCAACCAAAACCCTAATGTCACCTAGATACTCCAATGTCACCTCAAGTATCCGTGGGTATGATTATACGATATGCATCACACAATCTCAGATTCATCTATTCAACCAACACAAAGGACCTCAAAGAGTGCCCCAAAGTTCTACCGGAGAATCACGACGAAAACGTGTGCCAACCCCTATGCATAGGTTTCCAATGTCACGAAACCCGCAAGTTGATCACCAAGACATACATCAAGTGGCACGTGGTATCCCATTGTCACCACAGATATCCACGGCAAGACATACATCAAGTGTTCTCAAATCTTTAAAGACTCAATCCGATAAGATTACTTCAAAGGGGAAACTCAATTCGTTACAAGAGAGAAGAGGGGGAGGAGAAACATAAGATCCAACTATAATAGCAAAGCTCGCGATACATCAAGATCGTATCATCTCAAGAACACGAGAGAGAGAGAGATCAAACACATAGCTACTGGTACATACCCTCAGCCCCGAGGGAGAACTACTCCCTCCTCGTCATGGAGAGCATTGGGATGATGAAGATGGCCACCGGGGAAGGATTGCCCCCTCCGGCAGGGTGCCGGAACGGGTCTAGATTGGTTTTTGGTGGCTACGGAGGCTTCTGGCGGTGGAACTCCCGATCTATTGTTACTTTCTGGAAGTTTTAGGTTAAGTGGAGTTATATAGGCAGAAGAAGCATGTCAGGGGAGCCACGGGGGACCCACGAGGCAAGGGGCGCGCCCCCACCCTCGTGGGCAGCTCCCGTATCTTCTGACGTGGAGTCCAAGTCCATCAGGTGTGTTTCCTTCCAAAAATAACTTCTCCACTTGATTTCGTTCCGTTTCGACTCCGTTTGATATTCCTTTTCTTCAAAACACTGAAATAGGCATAAAACAGCAAATCTGGGTTGGGCCTCTGGTTAATAGGTTAGTCCCAAAAGTAATATAAAAGTGGAAAATAAAGCCCAATATTTCCCAAAACAGTAGATAATATAGCATGGAGCAATCAAAAATTATAGATGCATTGGAGACGTATCACACACGGCTAAGAAACGATCACGAAGAACAACTTGTGTGTCATGGGGTGCCCCCTTGCCCCCGTATATAAAGGAGGGAGGGGGAGGTGCGGCCGGCCCTAGGGGTGCGCCTGGACGAGTCCTACTCCCACCGGGAGTAGGACTCCCCCCTCTTGCCTTGTTGGAGAAGGAAAGGGGAAGGGGGAAAGAGGAAAGGCCCCCCCCCCCTTCCTTGTCCTATTCGGACTAGGGGGGAGGGGGAGCGTGGCCTGCCCTGGCCGGCCCTCCTCTTCTCCCTTAGGGCCCA
>NC_057806.1:482069628-482181236 GCF_018294505.1 Triticum aestivum
TTTCACTCGGAACGATTCCGATATCCAAATATAGGCTTCCAATATATCAATATTTATGTCTCGACCATTTTGAGACTCCTCGTCATGTCCGTGATCACATCCGGGACTCCGAACAACCTTCGGTACATCAAAACACAAAAACCCTAATTACGATCGTCACCGAACTTTAAGCGTGCGGACCCTACGGGTTCGAGAACTATGTAGACATGACCGAGACATGTCTCCGGTCAATAACCAATAGCGGAACATGGATGCTCATATTGGTTCCTACATATTCTACGAAGATCTTTATCGGTCAAACCGCATAACAACATACGTTGTTCCCTTTGTCATCGGTATGTTACTTGCTCGAGATTCGATCGTCGGTATTCCAATACCTAGTTCAATCTCGTTACCGGCAAGTCTATTTACTCGTTCCGTAATACATCATCTCACAACTAACTCATTACTTGCAATGCTTGCAAGGCTTATGTGATGTGCATTACCGAGAGGGCCCAGAGATACCTCTCCGACAATCGGAGTGACAAATCCTAATCTCGAAATACGCCAACCCAACATGTACCTTCGGAGACACCTGTAGAGCACCTTTATAATCACCCAGTTACATTGTGACGTTTGGTAGCACACAAAGTGTTCCTCCGGTAAACGGGAGTTGCATAATCTCATAGTCATAGGAACATGTATAAGTTATGAAGAAAGCAATAGCAACAAACTAAACGATCAAGTGCTAAGCTAACGGAATGGGTCATGTCAATCACATCATTCTCCTAATGATGTGATCCCGTTAATCAAATGACAACTCATGTCTATGGTTAGGAAACATAACCATCTTTGATTAACGAGCTAGTCAAGTAGAGGCATACTAGTGACACTCTGTTTGTCTATGTATTCACACATGTATTATGTTTCCAGTTAATACAATTCTAGCATGAATAATAAACATTTATCATGATATAAGGAAATAAATAATAACTTTATTATTGCCTCTAGGGCATATTTCCTTCAGTCTCCCACTTGCACTAGAGTCAATAATCTAGATTACACTGTAATGATTCTAACACCCATGGAGCCTTGGTGCTGATCATGTTTTGCTCGTGGAAGAGGCTTAGTCAATGGGTCTGCTACATTCAGATCCGTATGTATCTTGCAAATCTCTGCGTCTCCCACCTGGACTAGATCCCAGATGGAATTGAAGCGTCTTTTGATGTGCCTGGTTCTCTTGTGAAATCTGGATTCCTTCGCCAAGGCAATTGCACCAGTATTGTCACGAAAGATTTTCATTGGACCCGATGCACTAGGTATGACACCTAGATCGGATATGAACACCTTCATCCAGACTCCTTCATTTGCTGCTTCCAAATCAGCTATGTACTCCGCTTCACATGTAGATCCCACCACGACGCTTTGTTTAGAACTGCACCAACTGACAGCTCCACCATTCAATATAAACATGTATCCGGTTTGCGATTTAGAATCGTTCGGATCAGTGTCAAAGCTTGCATCAACGTAACCATTTACGATGAGCTTTTTGTCACCTCCATATACGAGAAACATATCCTTAGTCCTTTTCAGGTATTTCAGGATGTTCTTGACCGCTGTCCAGTGATCCACTCCTGGATTACTTTGGTACCTCCCTGCTAGACTTATAGCAAGGCACACATCAGGTCTGGTACACAGCATTGCATACATGATAGAGCCTATGGCTGAAGCATAGGGAACATCTTTCATTTTCTCTCTATCTTCTGCGGTGGTCGGACATTGAGTCTTACTCAACTTCACACCTTGTAACACAGGCAAGAACCCTTTCTTTGCTTGATCCATTTTGAACTTCTTCAAAACTTTGTCAAGGTATGTGCTTTGTGAAAGTCCAAATAAGCATCTTGATCTATCTCTATAGATCTTAATGCCCAATATGTAAGCAGCTTCACCGAGGTCTTTCATTGAAAAACTCTTATTCAAGTATCCCTTTATGCTATCCAAAAATTCTATATCATTTCCAATCAGTAATATGCCATCCACATATAATATTAGAAATGCTACAGAGCTCCCACTCACTTTCTTGTAAATACAGGCTTCTCCAAAAGCCAGTACAAAACCAAATGCTTTGATCACACTATCAAAGCGTTTATTCCAACTCCGAGAGGCTTGCACCAGTCCATAAATGGATCGCTGGAGCTTGCACACTTTGTTAGCTCCCTTTGGATCGACAAAACCTTCCGGTTGCATCATATACAACTCTTCTTCCAGAAATCCATTCAGGAATGCAGTTTTGACATCCATCTGCCAAATTTCATAATCATAAAATGCGGCAATTGCTAACATGATTCGGACAGACTTAAGCATCACTATGGGTAAGAAGGTCTCATCGTAGTCAATCCCTTGAACTTATCGAAAACCTTTCACAACAAGTCGAGCTTTGTAGACGATAACATTACCGTCAGCGTCAGTCTTCTTCTTGAAGATCCATTTATTCTCAATTGCTTGCCGATCAACGGGCAAGTCAACCAAAGTCCACACTTTGTTCTCATACATGGATCCCATCTCAGATTTCATGGCTTCTAGCCATTTTGCGGAATCTGGGCTCACCATCGCTTCTTCATAGTTCGTAGGTTCATCATGATCTAGTAGCATGACTTCCAGAACAGGATTACCGTACCACTCTGGTGCGGATCTTACTCTGGTTGATCTACGAGGTTCGGTAGTAACTTGATCTGAAGTTTCATGATCATTATCATTAGCTTCCTCACTAATTGGTGTAGGTGTCACAGAAACTAGTTTCTGTGCTGTACTACTTTCCAATAAGGGAGCAGGTACAGTTACCTCATCAAGTTCTACTTTCCTCCCACTCACTTCTTTCGAGAGAAACTCCTTCTCTAGAAAGGATCCATTCTTAGCAACGAAAGTCTTGCCTTCGGATCTGTGATAGAAGGTGTACCCAATAGTCTCCTTTGGGTATCCTATGAAGACACATTTCTCTGATTTGGGTTCGAGCTTATCAGGTTGAAGCTTTTTCACATAAGCATCGCAGCCCCAAACTTTCAGAAACGACAACTTTGGTTTCTTGCCAAACCATAGTTCATAAGGCGTCGTCTCAATGGATTTCGATGGTGCCCTATTTAACGTGAATGCAGTCGTCTCTAAAGCATAACCCCAAAAAGATAGCAATAAATCTGTAAGAGACATCATAGATCGCACCATATCTAGTAAAGTACGATTACGCTGTTCGGATACACCATTACGCTGTGGTGTTCCGGCTGGCGTGAGTTGCGAAACTATTCCGCATTATTTCAAATGTAGACCAAACTCGTAACTCAAATATTCTCCTCCACAATCAGATCGTAGAAACTTTATTTTCTTGTTACGATGATTTTCAACTTCACTCTGAAATTCTTTGAACTTTTCAAATGTTTCAGACTTATGTTTCATTAAGTAGATATACCCATATCTGCTTCAATCATCTGTGAAGGTGAGAAAATAACGATATCCGCCACGAGCCTCAATATTCATCGGACCACATACATCTGTATGTATGATTTCCAACAAATCCGTTGCTCTCTCCATAGTACCGGAGAATGGCGTTTTAGTCATCTTGCCCATGAGGCACGGTTCGCAAGTACCAAGTGATTCATAATCAAGTGATTCCAAAAGTCCATCAGTATGGAGTTTCTTCATGCGCTTTACACCGATATGACCTAAATGGTAGTGCCACAAATAAGTTGCACTATCATTATCAACTCTGCATCTTTTGGCTTCAACATTATGAATATGTGTATCATACTATCGAGATTCATCAAAAATAGACCACTCTTCAAGGGTGCATGCCCATAAAAGATATTACTCATATAAATAGAACAACCATTATTCTCTGATTTAAATGAATAACTATCTCGCATCAAACAAGATCCAGATATAATGTTCATGCTCAACGCTGGCACCAAATAACAATTATTTAGGTCTAAAACTAATCCCAAAGGTAGATGTAGAGGTAGCGTGCCGACTGCGATCACATCGACTTTGGAACCATTTCCCACGCGCATCGTCACCTCGTCCATTGCCAGTGTTCGCTTAATCCGTAGTCCCTATTTCGAGTTGCAAATTTTAGCAACAGAACCAGTATCAAATACCCATGTGCTACTGCGAGCTCTAGTAAGGTACACATCAATAACATGTATATCACATATACCTTTGTTCACCTTGCCATCCTTCTTATCCGCCAAATACTTGGGGCAATTCCGCTTCCAGTGTCCAGTCTGCTTGCAGTAGAAGCACTCAGTTTCAGGCTTAGGTCTAGATTTGGGTTTCTTCTCCTGAGAAGCAACTTGCTTACTGTTCTTCTTGAAGTTCCCCTTCTTCTTCCCTTTGCCCTTTTTCTTGAAACTGGCGGTCTTGTTGACCATCAACACTTGATGCTCCTTCTTGATTTCTACCTCCGCAGCCTTTAGCATTGCGAAGAGCTCGGGAATCGTCTTATCTATCCCTTGCATGTTATATTTCATCACGAAGCTCTTGTAGCTTGGTGGCAGTGATTGAAGAACTCTGTCAATGACACTATCAACAGGAAGATTAACTCCCAGTTGAGTCAAGTGATTATGATACCCAGACATTTTGAGTATATGTTCACTGACAGAACTATTCTCCTCCATCTTGCAGCTATAGAATTTATTGGAGACTTCATATCTCTCAATCCGGGCATTTGCTTGAAATATTAACTTCAACTCCTGGAACATCTCATATGCTCCATGATGTTCAAAACGTCGTTGAAGTCCCGATTCTAAGCCGTAAAGCATGGCACACTGAACTATCGAGTAGTCATCAGCTTTGCTCTGCCAGACGTTCATAACATCTGGTGTTGCTCCAGCAGCAGGCCTGGCACCTAGCGGTGCTTCCAGGACATAATTCTTCTGTGCAGCAATGAGGATAATTCTCAAGTTACGGACCCAGTCCGTGTAATTGCTACCATCATATTTCAACTTTGCTTTCTCAAGGAACGCATTAAAATTCAACGGAACAACAGCACGGGCCATCTATCTACAATCAAACATAGACAAGCAAGATACTATCAGGTACTAAGTTCATGATAAATTTAAGTTCAATTAATCATATTACTTAAGAACTCCCACTTAGAAAGACATCCCTCTAATCTTCTAAGTGATCACGTGATCCAAATCAACTAAACCATAACCGATCATCACATGAAATGGAGTAGCTTTCAATGGTGAACATCAATATGTTGATCATATCTACTATATGATTCACGCTCGACCTTTCGGTCTCAGTGTTCCGAGGCCATATCTGCATATGCTAGGCTCGTCAAGTTTAACCTGAGTATTCTGCGTGTGCAAAACTGGCTTGCACCCGTTGTAGATGGACGTAGAGCTTATCACACCCGATCATCACGTGGTGTCTGGGCATGATGAACTTTGGCAACGGTGCATACTCAGGGAGAACACTTTTATCTTGAAATTTAGTGAGAGATCATCTTATAATGCTATCATCAATCAAAGCAAGATAAGATGCATAAAAGATAAACATCACATGCAATCAATATAAGTGATATGATATGGTCATCATCATCTTGTGCTTGTGATCTCCATCTCCGAAGCACCATCATGATCACCATCGTCACCGGCGCGACACCTTGATCACCATCGTAGCATCGTTGTCGTCTCGCCAATCTTATGCTTCCACGACTATCGCTACCGCTTAGTGATAAAGTAAAGCATTACAGCGCTATTGCATTGCATACAATAAAGCGACAACCATATGGCTCTTGCCAGTTGCCGATAACTCGGTTACAAAACATGATCATCTCATACAATAAAATTTAGCATCATGTCTTGACCATATCACATCACAACATGCCCTGAAAAACAAGTTAGACGTCCTCTACTTTGTTGTTGCAAGTTTTACGTGGCTGCTACGGGCTTTAGCAAGAACTGTTCTTACCTGCGCACCAAAACCACAATGATAGTTTGTCAAGTTGGTGTTGTTTTAACCTTCGCAAGGACCGGGCGTAGCCACACTCGATTCAACTAAAGTTGGAGAAACTGACACCCGCCAGCCACCTGTGTGCAAAGCACGTCGGTAGAACCAGTCTCGCGTAAGCGTACGCGTAATGTCGGTCCGGGCTGCTTCATGCAACAATACCGCCGAACCAAAGTATGACATGCTGGTAAGCAGTATGACTTATATCGCCCACAACTCACTTGTGTTCTAGTGTTGCATATAACATCAACGCATAAAACCTGGCTCTGATGCCATTGTTGGGGAACGTAGTAATTTCAAAAAATTTCCTACGCACACGCAAGATCATGGTGATGCATAGCAACGAGAGGGGAGAGTGTTGTCTACGTACCCTCGTAGACCGGCAATGGAAGCATTGACACAACGTAGAGGAAGTAGTCGTACGTCTTCCCGATCCGACCGATCCAAGTACCGAACATACGGCACCTCCGAGTTCTGCACATGTTCAACTCGGTGACGTCCCTCGAGCTCCGATCCAGCCGAGTGTTGAGGGAGAGTTTCGTCAGCATGATGGTGTGATGACGGTGATGATGTTCTACCGACGCAGGGCTTCGCCTAAGCACCGCTACGATATGACCGAGGTGGAATATGGTGGAAGGGGGCACCGCACACGGCTAAGAAATGATCACGAAGATCAACTTGTGTGTCATGGGGTGCCCCCTTGCCCCCGTATATAAAGGAAGGAGGGGGGAGGTGCGGCCGGCCCTAGGGGTGCGCCTGGAGGAGTCCTACTCCCACCGGGAGTAGGACTCCCCCCTCTTGCCTTGTTGGAGAAGGAAAGAGGAAGGGGGAAAGAGGAAAGGGGGGCGCCCCCCCCTTCATTGTCCTATTCGGACTAGGGGGGACGGGGGGCGCGGCCTGCCCTGGCCGGCCCTCCTCTTCTCCCTTAGGGCCCATGTAGGCCCATTAACCTCTGAGGGGGTTCCGGTAACCCCCTGGTACTCTAGTAAAATCCCGATTTCACCCGGAACGATTCCGATATCCAAATATAGGCTTACAATATATCAATCTTTATGTCTCAACCAATTCGAGACTCCTCGTCATGTCCGTGATCACATCCGGGACTCCGAACAACCTTCGGTACATCAAAACACAAAAACCTTAATTACGATCGTCACCGAACTTTAAGCGTGCGGACCCTACGGGTTCGAGAACTATGTAGACATGACCGAGACATGTCTCCGGTCAATAACCAATAGCGGAACATGGATGCTCATATTGGTTCCTACATATTCTACGAAGATCTTTATCGGTCAAACCGCATAACTACATACGTTGTTCCCTTTGTCATCGGTATGTTACTTGCCCGAGATTCGATCGTCGGTATTCCAATACCTAGTTCAATCTCGTTATTGGCAAGTCTCTTTACTCGTTCCATAATACATCATCTCACAACTAACTCATTAGTTGCAATGCTTGCAAGGCTTATGTGATGTGCATTACCGAGAGGGCCCAAAGATACCTCTCCGACAATCGGAGTGACAAATCCTAATCTCGAAATACGCCAACCCAACATGTACCTTCGGAGACACCTGTAGAGCACCTTTATAATCACCCAGTTATGTTGTGATGTTTGGTAGCACACAAAGTGTTCCTCCGGTAAACGGGAGTTGCATAATCTCATAGTCATAGGAACATGTATAAGTTATGAAGAAAGCAATAGCAACAAACTAAACAATCAAGTGCTAAGCTAATGGAATGGGTCATGTCAATCACATCATTCTCTAATGATGTGATCCCGTTAATCAAATGACAACTCATGTCTATGGTTAGGAAACATAACCATCTTTGATTAACGAGCTAGTCAAGGAAACATAACCATCTTTGGTTAGGAAACATAACACTCTGTTTGTCTATGTATTCACACATGTATTATGTTTCCGGTTAATACAATTCTAGCATGAATAATAAATATTTATCATGATATAAGGAAATAAATAATAACTTTATTATTGCCTCTAGGGCATATTTCCTTCACTTTCCTCCTCTAAGAGATCGATTGAATCTTGTCGGGCCTGCTCCGCTTCCTCTTCGGAGAAGAGCTCGACTCGGGGTGCATTGTGGAGCAGGTCACTTGGCAGGACAGCTTCGGCTCCATAGACCAAAAAGAAAGGAGTTCATCCTATCGACCGATTGGGAGTTGTCCTCAAACCCCAAAGAACTGACGGAAGTTCATCGACCCAAGCGCCTACTGCGTGTTTGAGATCACGCGTCAGTCGGGGTTTCAGTCCTTTGAGAATTAGGCCATTCGCTCTTTCTGCTTGTCCGTTTGACTGCGGGTGAGCAACTGAAGCATAGTCGACTTGTGTGCCTTGAGAAGCGCAGAAAGCTCTAAACTCATCAGAATCGAAGTTCGACCCATTGTCAGTGATGATGCTATGTGGAACTCCATATCTGAATGTCAATTCTCTGATAAAACTGACAGCGGTGCTGGCTTCAAGATTCTTGATAGGTTTAGCTTCGATCCATTTGGTAGATTTGTCGACTGCTACGAGCACATGAGTGAAGCCGCTCCTGCCAGTTCTCAGTGGTCCAACCATATCCAATCCCCAAACAGCAAAGGGCCAAACAAGGGGAATGGTCTTCAGGGCTGACGCTGGCTTGTGAGACATGTCAGAGTAAAACTGGCAGCCTTCACATATGTCGACTATATCTTTCGCCATTTCATTTGCTCATGACCAATAGAATCCGGCTCGGTATGCTTTAGCCACAATGGCCCGAGAGGACGCATGGTGACCACAGGTCCCCGAGTGGATGTCATTGAGGATCATTCGACCTTCTTCTGGCGTTATGCATCTCTGACCGACTCCAATCACGCTTTCCCTGAAAAGTTGTCCTCTTATCACAGTAAAGGCCTTGGATCGACGGACGATCTGTCGAGCCTCTTCTTCGTCCTCTGGGAGTTCCTTCCTAAGGATGTACGCAATGTACGGCATTGTCCAGTCGGGAGTAATGATCAGAACCTCCATGATTAGGTCGACCACGACTGGGACCTCGACTTCAGTCGAATCTGTGGTGCTCTTGGGCTGCAGGGGCTCTTCAGTAAAATGATCTTCCTGAACTGTCGGTGTGTGAATATGTTCCAAAAACACATTGCTGGGAATGGCTTCTCTCTTGGAACCTATCTTTGCCAAGTCATCGGCTACTTGATTTTTCAGACGGGGTATGTGATGGAGCTCTAACCCCTCAAACTTCTTTTCCAACTTCCTCACCGCGTTGTAGTAACCAGTCATAGCTGGGCTTCTAATGTCCCATTCTTTCATCACTTGATTGACCACCAAATCTGAGTCGCCGTAAACCATGAGGCGACGGACGCCGAGTGAAATGGCCATACGTAACCCATAAAGGAGTGCTTCGTATTCTGCTTCGTTATTGGAGGAATCAAAGTGAATCTGGAGGACGTATCTGAGCTTGTCTCCTCGGGGGGATACCAGTACCACCCCAGCACCAGAACCATTCAGCATTTTGGACCCATCAAAGAACATGGTCCAATGCTTCAAGTGAACTTGAGTCGACAGTTGTTGTTCGATCCACTCGGCGAGGAAATCTGCCACTGCTTGGGACTTGATAGCTTTCTTTGCCTCAAACTTGATATCTAAGGGAAGGAGTTCAATCGCCCATTTTGCCACTCGACCCATTGTGTCTCTGTTGTGCAGAATCTCCGACAATGGAGCGTCGCTGACGACTGTAACCGAGTGATCAGAGAAATAGTGTGCAACCTTCTTTGTGGTCATGTAAATCCCATAAACAAGCTTCTGACAGTGTGGATATCTCTGCTTTGATGGGGTCAGGACTTCAGAAATATAATAAACCGGGCGCTGAACTTTATAAGCTTTTCCCTCTTCTTCCCGCTTGACCGTAAGTACTATACTGACGACTTGTCCAGTGGCTGCTATATAAAGCAGTAAAGGCTCTTTGCTGATTGGGGCAGCAAGCACCCGCTGGGTGGAGAGCAGGGCGTTTAGCTCTGCAAATGCTGCATCAGCTTCAAGAGTCCACTCGAACTTATCTGATTTCTTCATCAGTCGGTAAAGAGGCAGTGCCTTTTCACCGAGGCGATAAATGAATCGACTTAGGGCGGCCAAACAACTAGTAAGCTTCTGGACATCATGCACATGCACAGGGCGTTTCATCCGGAGTATAGCACCCACTTTCTCTGGGTTAGCATCGATCCCTCGTTCGGAAACGAGAAAACCAAGTAATTTTCCGCCTGGAACTCCAAACATGCACTTTGATCGATTAAGCTTGATGTCATACCTTCTGAGGTTGGCAAAGGTTTCAGCAAGGTCAGCCAGTAGGTCTGAACCTTTACGTGACTTGACCACAATGTCATCCATGTATGCTTCCACATTTTGACTGATCTGACTGAGCAGGCACTTCTGGATCATCCGCATGAATGTGGCTCCAGCGTTCTTCAAGCCGAATGGCATAGTGACATAACAGAAGCACCCAAATGGGGTGATGAAATCTGTTTTTATCTTGTTGGGTCCGTACAGACGGATCTGGTGGTACCCAGAGTAGGCATCCAAAAAGGACAAACGCTCGCACCCCGAAGTCGAGTCGACTATCTGGTTGATGCGAGGGAGAGGAAAGTGATCTTTTGGGCAGGCCCAATTGATATGTTTGAAGTCGATGCACATGCGAAGTGAGTCGTCCTTCTTTGGGACCATGAAAACATTGGCTAACCACTCGGAGTGGTAAATCTCACGGATAAACTCAGCTGCCAAAAGCCGAGCCACCTCTTCACCGATTGCCTTCCTCTTCTGTACGGCGGACCGTCGAAGATGTTCTTTGACTGGTTTCACTTTTGGGTCGACTCACAAACGATGCTCAGCCAGTCCGCAGGGAACACCTGGCATGTCCGAAGGTTTCCATGCAAAGATGTCCCAGTTCTCACGGAGGAACTGGGTGAGCGCTTCTTCCTATTTGGAGTCGAGTGTTGTTGAAATGTGAGTAGGAGCAGCATTGGGATCCGTCGGGTGGATGTGAATCGGCTTTGTTTCGCCAGACGACTGGAATGCTGAATCCGTGGCGGGCTTCTTGGCTCGCAACAAATCTCTCGGATCTGCACTTTTTTGATATTCTTGCAATTCTACTATGGCCATCTATGCATCGACGATCTTTGAGCCCTTCTGGAAGCACTCTTCCGCCTTCTTCCGACTACCGGTGATAGTGATCACCCCTTTGGGACCATGCATCTTCAATTTGAGGTGCACGTAACATGGTCGAGCCATAAAACGTGCATAAGCTGGCCTGCCCAGAATAGCATGATAGGCACTCTGGAAATCCACAACTTCAAATGTCAACTTTCCTTTGCAGTAATTCTTGGAATCACCGAAAACCATGTCGGGAGCAATCTGGCCGAGTGATGCAGCCTTCTTGCCAGGAATGACCCCATGGAAACTCATATTACTTTCACTGAGTCTGGACATTGGAATGCCCATTCCTTCCAACGTCTCTGCATACAGTATATTCAGGCCACTGCCACCATCCATCAGCACCTTAGTCAGTTGTGTGCCTTCGACTACTGGGTTGACCACCAATGCTTGCCTCCCAGGGGTGGCTATGTGCGCTGGGTGATCGGACTGGTCGAATGTAATGGCAGTCTGGGACCACTTCAAATAACTGGGTGTCACCGGAGTGACCATGTTCATTTCTCTGTTGATGACTTTCAATCGACTTTTACTCTCAATGTCAGCGAAAATCATCAGAGTGGAATTCATGTGTGGATAACCGTCATCATCCTCTTCTTCATCCTCAACCTTGTCAGCTTCTTTCTCCTTTTCCCTGGGTTGTTTCTCTCGGAATTGTTGGATTAGGAGTCGACACTGCTGAGTGTTATGCTTCGGGTAAATGAAATTACCCTCTTCATCTTTTTTGATGTGGATGTGGCATGGCAAATCTAGCACATCATTTCCATCTTGATCTTTTACTTTCTCGGGGTTCCACGGTCCTTTGGGCTTCCCCTTGAACTTTCCTTGAGTCACGGCTAAGGCTTCACCAGGAGCAGCTGGCTCGGCTTTGCGCTTCTGTTTCCGACTGGAGTTTCCTCCACCGGTTTCATGGGCGACTGCTTTGTGTTTGCCACTCCGGAGTTGGTCTTCTTCTTCACCGTTGGCATACTTGGTGGCAATCTCCATCATCTGAGTCAAAGTCATATCTCCTGTCCGACCGAATTTCAGATTCAACTCCCGATACTTGACACCTTCTTTAAAGGCACAAATTGCTTGATGATCAGACACATTCTCCACCGTGTGGTGCAATGTGATCCATCTCTGGATGTAATCCCTCAAAGTCTCATTCGGTTTCTGAACGCAACACTGTAATTCGGTCAACCCTGCCGTCCATTTGCAAGTACCTTTGAATGTTCTGACAAATACTCGGGCAAGATCTTCCCAAGTATAAATACTGCTAGGTGCTAACTGATTCAGCCATGCTCTAGCCGATCCCTCCAACATCAGAGGAAGGTGTTTCATGGCCACTTCATCATTGTCGTCGCCAATCTAGACAGCCACTTGGTAGTCTTCAAGCCAAGTGTCCAGCCTGGACTCACCAGTGAACTTACTGACTCCAGTCACCAACCTGAAGTTGGGGGGAATCACTGCAGCCCTGATGGCTCTGCTGAAGCACTCCGGACCTAAGACATGCACCCTGCTTCTGGTTGGTAGATCTCTGTCATGACCTTCTCGGTGAGCTCTGTTTCTGTCGACCAAGCCCTGAACGAGAATAGATCTCGCATCAAAGCCTGGTTCTCTGGGGTCGACTGGAATCCCTCGCCCCATACTGTGAGGGCGCCTGTCATCATGTTGCATGATAACCCACAAGTATAGGGGATCACAACAGTTTTCGATAAGTAAGAGTGTCGAACCCAACGAGGAGCTAAAGGTAGAACAAATATTCCCTCAAGTTCTATCGACCACCGATACAACTCTATGCACGCTTGATGTTTGCTTTACCTAGAACAAGTATGAAACTAGAAGTACTTTGTAGGTGTTGTTGGATAGGTTTGCAAGATAATAAAGAGCACGAAAATAAAACTAGGGGCTGTTAAGGTAAAGAAGAAACTAAAGTAAATATAGCGAGTGTGGAAAAGTGGTGGTAGGAGTTGCGAAATTATCCCTTAAGCAATTGACTACTTTACTAGACTGATAGCAAGTATTATGTGGGAGAGGCCACTGCTAGCATGTTATCCCTTAATTGGAATTCTATGCACTTATGATTGGAACTATTAGCAAGCATCCGCAACTACTAACGTTCATTAAGGTAAAACCCAACCATAGCATTAAGATATATTGGTCCCCCTTCAATCCCATATGCATCAATTTCTATGCTAGGTTGAAGCTTCTGTCACTCTTGCCCTCCAATACATAGTCCTATCAACATACAACTAACCCTATGGTGTGATCCACGCGCGCGCTCATATGATGGGCACCAAAGGACAGCAACATAACCACAAGCAAATTAAATCAATCATAGCAATTCATCAACCACCGATAGGACAACGAAAACCTACTCAGACATCATAGGATGGCAACACATCATTGGATAATAATATGAAGCATAAAGCACCATGTTCAAGTAGAGGGTACAGCGGGTTGCGGGAGAGTGGACCGCTGTAGATAGAAGGGGGAAGGTGATGGAGATGTTGGTGAAGATGGTGGAGGTGTTGGTGAAGATCGCGGTGATGATGATGATGGCCAGGGCGGCGTTCCGACGCCACCGGAGGAGAGGGGGAGAGGGGCCCTGTCGGTGTCAAAACCGGCGGATCTCGGGTAGGGGGTCCCGAACTGTGCGTCTAGGCCGGATGGTAACAGGAGGCAAGGGACACAAAGTTTTACCCAGGTTCGGGCCCTCTTGATGGAGGTAAAACCCTACGTCCTGCTTGATTAATATTGATGATATGGGTAGTACAAGAGTAGATCTACCACGAGATCGGAGAGGCTAAACCCTAGAAGCTAGCCTATGGTATGATTGTTGTTCTGTATGTTGTCCTACGGACTAAAACCCTCCGGTTTATATAGACACCGGAGAGGGTTAGGGTTACACAAAGTCGGTTACAATGGTAGGAGATCTGCATATCTGTATCGCCAAGCTTGCCTTCCAGGCCAAGGAAAGTCCCTTTCGGACACGGGACGAAGTCTTCAATCTTGTATCTTCATAATCCAGGAGTCCGGCTGAAGGTATAATCTGGCCATCCGGACACCCCCTAATCCAGGACTCCCTCAGTAGCCCCCGAACCAGGCTTCAATGACGATGAGTCCGGCGCTCAGATTGTCTTCGGCATTGCAAGGCGGGTTCTCCTTCAAATTCCGTGTACATGTCGAATAAAGTCCGGTTTCTTGTAAATGTTGCGCTCCTCGGCTTCCACGCCCAATAATGGTCGTCTCCCACGTGTCAAACGAATATGAAAAGTCTGAGTGTTTTTACATCCACACCCCTAGCCGCGTAAATGAGCCGCCCATTTAAGGGGACGAGGATTTAGATCCAAACCACACCTTCTCCCCTTCGCGAGTGTTCATTAGAGCGCATCCGACCAAGGTCCATACCACTATGGCCAGCCGTCGCAACTCCTCCTTTCGCCCCTCCAGCCCTCAGCCTAGATATTGGGAGAGATGCTCCATCCCGCATAGCGAGCTAGTGATGCTCCAGACCAAGGGATTTCTCCCCCCGGCCTATATGATCCCGGTTCGAGCTGGTCTTGCCATCTATAATGGCGGAGAGCAAGCGGAGAGTGCCCCTAATCCCTCCAAAGGAGAGCGGGTATGCCTCGTCCCTTATTTAATAAGAGGGCTCGGATTTCCAATCCATCCGTTTCTCTGGGGGCTCCTAGAGTTCTATGGCCTCCAGCTACACAATCTTACGCCTGCCTCCGTATTGCATATCTCGGGCTTAGTAGCCCTCTGCGAGCTGTTCTTGGGTGTTGAGGCTCATTTCAGGCTGTGGAAAGAGCTATTCTGCCTTGTGCCCCGCTCTTAGAAGGGGTCGATATATCAAGTGGGCGGAGCTGAAGTGTGGCGCATCGCCGGGACCGGATATCTATCCGGAACCCCAAAGAAGGCGCCTGAGGACTGGCCTTCGGAATGGTTTTACATAGAGGACGTCCCGCTGCCGGATCCTGTCCGTATCGGCCTCCCCGAGTTCAACAGTGCTCCACTAAAGAAGCGCCTAAGTTGGCGTCCACGGAGCCCTCGGAGGGAAAGTGACAAGGACGTCCATTACCTGATGAGCCGGATAAGATTGTTAGCTCATTCCGGACTGACCATGATCGGGGTCATGGCCGCATGCATCATGCGAGGGGTGCAGCCGCTACAGTACAAAGGCCACCCCATGTGGGATTTCAATGGGGAGGACGACGCCACCCGCTACGGCCGTAAGGGACCGGATTCGGCTGCGGCCCTAACAAAGACCTTGTCCACTTTGTACAAGGGAGAAGAGGAGGAATTTCTCCGCGTCAACCCGCAGGGTGGATTTTCTATGTACAATCCCCCAAGCTGGGTAAGTGGTTTACTTGCCCATCCGTTTTATATTCCCATTGTTAAATATTCAGTCTAACGACTTTAACGCAGGAACTGCGCCAGGCTGTTAAAGAAATAAACAGCCCTCCTCCACAACCCGAGGACCCAGGACGGTCCCTCGACCCGGCCTCTCAAGAGGATCTGGACTTATCTGTGAAGCTGATTGATGGAGTGTTTCATCAATTGAGCAAGGACAACGCCTTGGTGGCCATTACGGCCGATTACCCAGGGATAATCCCGGGCTCCCAGGTAACTGAGATCGAAGTCCCAGTAACCCGAATAGGGGTCCGCCCTCTCGTGTTTTCAGTTTCCTGATTACAACCGAGCTTTGCAGGGGAGGTTTTTGAGACGGGAGGCCGAACCTGCGGCGACAAGCCAACGAGGGGCCGCAGGGCCCTGTGGGTAGAAAAGAGGTGCAGTCCAGATCGAGATGTCAGCGCAAAGGTATGGCGCGCCCCCTTATCCCAGGTGTTATACCTTCAAGGCATGTTAACATTTGTGCTCTCTTCAGGACAAAGAGACCTCGCCGGACTATATCCGGAGAGGCTGCCAATCGCACCTCCACCAGCCAGGCTCCAAAGCCTGGTCCGGAGGCGGAGGCGAACACAAGGCGCGCACCGGACGCTCCTCTGACAGAGGACGTGGACAGGTTGTCTGCCACCAACTCTGAGGTGGAGAGTGTCATGAACCACAGGCATCTCCGGACAATTCTTCGCGACGCTTGTTTCTCCTGAGAGGCATTAGATGCCTTCAATTCGGGAGATGCGTACCTCCGTGCCGCTCAAAATGGTCTAGCCAGAGCCACGAAGCAATATGTAAAAGACATACGGGTAAGAAAATTTTGGTAATTATATATATATATATATACCAGTAGCCCCCGAGACTTGAAACAGTTAGAATAACTGATTTAAGGATCATATGTTATGCAGGTTCTTACAGAAAAGAATTCCCTACTGTCCCAGGAGATGGAAGAGTGCAAAGCCCAACTTAAGGCCGCACTAGCCACGGCAGGGGAGCCCAAGGAGACCCCCTCTGGTAATATACACTTCGAAAGATAAGTATTTTGCGAAGCACGACATGGGTGCGAATCTGACAAATGAAATTGCAGATGGCGCCGAATTGAATCCGGAAAGGCAACACCTCCTACGCCAGCTGAAGGCTGGTGAGAAGGTGCTGACAAAGGTGAGGCGGGAGAAGAACGATCTCCAAGATGCCAACACCAAGCTGGGCGTCGAGCTGAAAGATGTTCGTGCCCAGCTGTCAGACTCCGTTAGGGAGAATCAGCGGCTTCGGCGCGGCATATTTAGTAAGTGCTTGAACGAACCTTTGGAGAAAAAAAGTTCGGCGGGGAAGTCGACTAACAGAGTAATGTCTGTGGTGTGCTAACAGGTCGTCCTGCAGAGGAGATGCCCGGTTCTACGGGTGACCTTCTTCTCGAGCTCTCGCAGCTGCTCGAGCTAGTTCGGAAGGCGATGCGAGGCATCGCCCAGGCCCTGTGGCCATCCATCTCTGTGCCCGAAGGTCTTGGAGAGCTTGCGGAGAAGCTAAAGGGAGCACGGCGGCGCTTCCGATTGTGGAAGATATCGGCCTGCCGTCAAGGCGCTAGGGAGGCCTGGGCCATGGTGAAGATGCGGTACACAAAGGCTGACCCCAACCACATGGCCGAGGTCGGTCCTGTGGGGCCCGATGGGAAGGAGATCCCTGTAAGCTTAGCATACGGCCAAGTAGAATTGGCCGCAAAGTATTCCTAGCAGCACTGTAAATTAGACAGCCTATTAGATGGTATTGAAGAGGAATACAATCAGTCAGAATGACTATGTAATTTGATTGACATTTATAATGCCTTCTAGCCGGATTGTAGATCATTTGTCATGGCCGACCTTTTCGCTTCAGCCTCGGGACCTGACTGTCCGGAGTGTGTCCGAATTCCCATGCGGTTATATAAGAACCGGGGACTGCATGGAGACCAGGCGTAGGGGTCATTAGTGCGTGAACAGACAAGTGCCCGACTAGTTATGTTATATTACATGGTTAGTAAGAAACATCTTCCAGGGAGAATAGTTCCGTAAGAAACATCTTCCAGGGAGAATAGTTCCGTTAGGGGTTCCTTTCCCTGGGAGGCATGCCCTAAAGTGCATGCCCATTCTGTGAAAAAGACATAGGAAAAAGCATCTGGGGGCGCATAAATAAATAAGTAAAAAGATCATCTTTTAGGTCACCGACCGAATATTCCCTTAAGAACGCTAGCTTTCGGCTTCACCCAGTCTGAGGTACACATCCGGCTGATCCGGCAGTAACAATCGCAGAGGTTCTCCCTTTACCGCCTAGCCGAATAATCGGGAACGTAGGGGTAAGCACAGGAGCCAGGCAACCCAGCTTGGCCAAAACTTAAGTCATATCGATGCATATAATGGTGAAATAAAAGGTACATGCGGAAGTGTCACACATGTGTTGGGCATGAAGCCCGTATAAATAAGCTTCTGGTAAAAGAAGCCCCCAGGTTTAATGAGTGCGAATAGCACGTCATTTGATGAGCCTTTAAAGGCTATAAGAGAAAGGCAGGGGAGAAGGAGAGAAATGTAAGGCAGACAGTATATAGAAAATGGACAGAGGAAGGAGACGAACACAGAGTCCAGCGCTAGGCATAGAATCTTCAGAGACAGGCCGCGTTCCATGGGTTCGGCTCGAGGCGGTTATCCGATGCATCTCGCAGGCGGTACGCTCCACCAGTTAGGACTTGGTCAATTATGAAGGGACCTTCCCACTTGGGCTTGAGTTTGTCCTTTTTCTTGTCCCGCGGGCGTAGAACTAATTCGCCAACGTTGTAATTTTTGGCCCGTACTTCTCTGCTTTGGTATCTTTGAGCCTGTTGTTGATAGAATGCAAAACGGGATTTTGCCACGTCACTCTCCTCCTCCAATGTGTCCAAACTGTCCTGTCGATCGAGCTCGGCTTCTCTTTCTTCGTACATGCGCACTCGAGGTGAGTCATGAACTATGTCGCAAGGCAAAACTGCCTCTGCGTCGTACACCATAAAGAATGGTGTGTATCCGGTGGTGCGATTAGGCGTGGTCCACAGCCCCCAGAGTACGGAGTCGAGCTCCTCTACCCAGTGCGTGTTAGATTCCTTGAGGGACCGCACTAATCTGGGTTTGATGCCGCTCATGATAAGACCATTTGCACGTTTGACCTGGCCATTAGTTTGTGGGTGATAGACGGAAGCATAATCGAGCTTGATGCCCATGTTTTTGCACCAGAGTTTTACCTCGTCGGTCGTAAAGTTCGTGCCGTTATCAGTGATGATGCTGTGGGGACGCCGTAACGGTGTACAACCCCGGATATAAAGTCTATCACCGGTATGGATTCGGCCGTCTTAACAGGCTTGGCTTCTATCCATTTGGTGAACTTATCCACCATGACCAGTAAGTATTTTTGCTTGTGGGTTCCGCCTTTAAGGGGTCCAACCATGTCAAGCCCCCAGACCGCGAAGGGCCAAGTGATGGGGATAGTTTGGAGGGCGGTGGTGGCATATGGCTTTGGTTTGCAAAGAGCTGGCAACCGACGCATCGCTGGACTAAGTCTTGGGCGTGTGCCCGGGCCGTCGGCCAATAAAAGCCTGTACGGAAGGCCTTGCTTACAAGGGACCGGGCTGCAGTGTGATGACCGCTGAGTCCGGCATGAATTTCAGCCAGGAGGTTCCGCCCTTCCTCTTCGGAGATGCACCTTTGAAGGACTCCGGTAGTGCTTTTCTTTTAAAGCTCTCCCTCATGGACTTTGTAGGCTTTGGATCGCCGCACTATGCAGCGTGCCTCATTTTGGTCCTCAGGGAGTTCCTGCCTAGTAAGGTAGGCGAGGAATGGTTCTGTCCACGGGGCGATGACGGCCATTATTACGTGGGCTGAAGGTGTTATTTCATTGGCAGAGCCTCCGATTGTGTCAGAATGTTCGGTGTCGGGCAGTGCGGTTGGGTCCGGGCTGTTATTGTTCGGCTCCCCTTCCCATACTACGGATGGCTTGAACATCCTTTCCAAGAAGATGTTGGGGGGGACTACATCGTGTTTTGCGTCGATGCGTGCCAGGACATCTGCCGCCTGATTATTTTCCCGGGCTATATGGTGAAATTCAAGCCCTTCGAACCGAGCTAACATTTTTAGGACGGCGTTGCGGTAAGCTGCCATTTTTGGATCCTTGGCATCGAAGTCTCCATTTATTTGGAATATTGTGAGGTTTGAGTCCCCGCGCACCTCTAGGCATTGAATGCCCATGGATACTGCCATCCAGAGACCATGTAAAAGGGCATCATATTCGGCTGCATTGTTGGAGTATGTGTACATAATCTGGAGTACGTATTGAACTGTGTCTCCTGTGGGGGACGTCAAAACGATGCCAGCCCCTAGTCCAGCTAACATCTTGGAGCCGTCGAAATGCATGATCCAATTTGAATATGTGCCGTACTCTTTAGGGAGTTCGGCCTCCGTCCATTCTGCGACGAAGTCGGCCAAAACTTGCGACTTGATGGCTCGCCGTGGCTTATAAGTTATGTCGAATGGGAGGAGCTCAATGGCCCATTTTGCAATCCGGCCCATTGCGTCACGGTTGTTTATAATATCGTTAAGTGGTACTTCCGAGGCTACTGTTATTGAACACTCTTGAAAGTAGTGTCGTAGCTTCCGGGATGCCATGAATACCGTGTACGCAATCTTTTGATAATGCGGGTACCGTGATTTGCACGGAGTGAGGACAGTGGACACATAATAGATCGGCTTTTGAAGGGGGGATTTGTGTCCGCCGCTTCTCGTTCGACGACGAGCACTGCGCTTACAACCTGATGTGTTGTTGCAATGTATAGTAGCATTGGTTCGCCAATGTTTGGCACGGCCAGGACTGGGTTTGTTGCCAGTATGGCTTTTATTTCGTCGAGTCCGGCCGTGGCTGCATCCGTCCATTCGAAGTGTTCGGTGCGCCGAAGGAGGCGGTAAAGGGGTAGGGCCTTTTCTCCCAAGCGGGAGATAAAGTGGCTTAGAGCCGCCACGCATCCGGTTAACTATTGTATTTGTTTGAGGTCCTTTGGGATATCCAATTGTGACAGAGCTCGGATCTTGGCTGGATTTGCTTCAATTCCTCTACCGGATACAATGAAGCCCAAGAGCTTTCCGGCTGGGACGCCGAAAACGCATTTTTCTGGGTTGAGCTTGATGTCGTATGTTCGGAGGTTATCAAATGTGAGCCTCAAGTCGTCTACTAGAGATTTGACATGTCTTGTTTTGACGACCACATCATCTACATATGCCTCCACTGTTTTGCCAATCTGGTTTGCCAGACATGTCTGAATCATGCGCTGATATGTTGCGCCGGCGTTTTTGAGCCCAAAGGGCATTGTGTTGAAGCAGAATGGGTCGTATGGTGTAATAAATGCCGTTGCGGCTTGATCTGATTCTGCCATCTTGATTTGATGGTAGCCGAAATATGCGTCAAGGAAACACAACGAATCATGTCCTGCGGTAGTGTCGATAATTTGATCGATGCGGGGGAGGGGGAAGGGATCCTTTGGGCAAGCCTTGTTAAGGTCTTTAAAATCAACACACAGGCGCCAGGATTTGTCCTTATTTGGTACCATCACCAGGTTTGCTAGCCAGTCCGGATGTTTTATATCTCTGATGAATCCGGCCTCCAATAGCTTTGCTAGCTCCTCTCCCATAGCCTGTCTCTTAGGTTCGGAAAAACACCGAAGAGCTTGTTTGACAGGTTTGAATCCTTTTAGGATATTTAGGCTGTGCTCGGCCAGCCTGCATGGGATTCCTGGCATGTCTGAAGGGTGCCAGGCGAAAATGTCCCAGTTCTCTCGTAGGAACTCTCGCAGTGCGGCGTCTACATCAGGGTTTAACTGTGCCCTGATGGAAGCTGTTTTATTGGGGTTCGTTGGATGGACCTGGAATTTGACTATTTCGTCTGCCGGTTTAAAGGAGGTGGACTTGGATCTTTTGTCGAGTACCACATCATCCCTATTCACTGTGGAGCGCAGCGCAGTCAGTTCCTCAGTCGCTAGGGCTTCGGATAGTGCCTCGAGGGCCAGTGCGGCTGTCTTGTTTTCGGCGCGGAGTGCTATGTCCGGATCACTAGCGAGAGTGATGATCCCTTTAGGCCCGGGCATCTTGAGCTTCATGTACCCGTAATGGGGTATTGCTTGGAAGATTGTAAATGCTTCCCGCCCTAACAGAGCGTGATAACCGCTGCTGAACGGAGCCATATGGAACGTGACCTCTTCGGACCTGTAATTATCCGGCATGCCAAACACCACATCTAGTGTGATTTTTCCTGTACAATGCGCTTCTCGACCGGGGATTATTCCTCTAAAGGTTGTGCTGCTTCGCTCAATGCAGTTCCAGTCTATTTCCATTTTTTGAAGGGTTTCCTCATAAATGAGGTTCAATCCGCCGCCGCCGTCCATGAGTACCTTGGTAAGACGAAAGTCGTCCACTATTGGACTGAGGACCAATGCGGCTGGTGCTCGGGCTGTTCAAAATTTAGGTTCATCACTGGCGTTAAAGGTAATAGCCGTGTCACTTCATGGGTTTATTGTTGCTACTTGGTACACTTCGGCAAGGCTGCGGAGTGTCCTTTTTCGCATATTATTTGATGCGAAAGTCTCGAAGACTATTAATACCGTATTGGTGTCTCTGGGGTGGCTTTCTGTGGCCTCCGGAATTAGGAGATCTTCGCCAATTTTGGCCACCTGCCGGAGTATCCAACATGCTCTAAGGCTGTGAGTTGGTGTGGCGTCCTTTGTACTGTGAATTTTACAGGGTCCATTAAGCCATCCTTCCAGTACGGTTCCATGCCCTGTAGAGGGTTTTTGCTTTTTGGTGTTTGACCCGGGTGTCTGGCGATGATGCACCCTTTTATTTTGGACTGGGTTTGTATTCAGGGCCGGATCGTCCCAAAATTTTATTTTGGTTTTCCAGGCGCTTTCCATCGCACAGTATTTTCATACAATGGACGCCAAGTCAGCGAAGCGTGTAATATCACGGCGACTTATGGAGTTGAGGATTCCCTTGTCCATGCAATTATTGCAGAAGATTGAGATTGCATCTTCCTCGCGGCAGTCCCTTATCCTGTTCCTAACCAAGAGGAATCTGGCCCAGTAATGATGTACTGTTTCTTTGGGCTCTTGCCTGATTTGGGGTAGATCGCTTATGTTCAGGTGGGTGGGTGGAATTAAATCCGAAGCCTCACCCCATCTGAGGCTCAGAGGCCGAGGAATTTCTGAACTTGAAAATTTGGATTCCTGGATGTTGTCCAATGAATCCAACCCGTCGACTGACTCTGAGTTCAGGTCTTGAGTGATATCCTCCCCTCCGCGGGTATCCGGCTTGGAGAGATCGGGAATACGGACGTAGCTAGTCCTTAAGATAGATGAAGGGTCGCCGCACTGTCCCTCTACCACGGCAACGTGATGGGTGACTTGGGGAGAGTTAATCTCTCTCAGATCGGGCTTAGGCCCAATCTGGTCGTAATCCGTAGCGACTCCGAGGGCGGCGATGCGATCTAAGAGCTCGTTTATGGAGGAGAGCTCCATTGGATCTAACTGCTCGGCGAGTTCCGAGCTGACATGAAGATTGTTTTTGATGGCTCGAGAGGTCATCGTCGGCGCAGAAGCCGAACAGGCGGTCATGAGAAAACCACCTAGCCGGAGGGTTTGGCCGACAGGCAAAGCTCCCTTAGCAATGGTGCCGTCTTTAAAGACGGGGCGAGGCATCCTTCCTGATGGCGACGACACAGAGGAACTCTCAATGAAAGCACCAATGTCGGTGTCAAAACCGGTGGATCTCGGGTAGGGGGTCCCGAACTGTGCGTCTAGGCCGGATGGTAACAGGAGGCAAGGGACACGAAGTTTTACCCAGGTTCGGGCCCTCTTGATGGAGGTAAAACCCTACGTCCTGCTTGATTAATATTGATGATAGGGGTAGTACAAGAGTAGATCTACCACGAGATCGGAGAGGCTAAACCCTAGAAGCTAGCCTATGGTATGATTGTTGTTCTGTATGTTGTCCTACGGACTAAAACCCTCCGGTTTATATAGACACCGGAGAGGGTTAGGGTTACCCAAAGTCGGTTACAATGGTAGGAGATCTGCATATCCGTATCGCCAAGCTTGCCTTCCACGCCAAGGAAAGTCCCTTCCGGACACGGGACGAAGTCTTCAATCTTGTATCTTCATAATCCAGGAGTCCGGCTGAAGGTATAATCCGGCATCCGGACACCCCCTAATCCAGGACTCCCTCAGGACCCCTTCTTCCTCTTCTTCCTTGACCTCCTCCCTAGGTGGGAGAAGGGTTTCCCCTCTAGTACTTGGCCTCCATGGCATGGGAGGGGCGAGAGCCCCTCCGAGATTGGATCTATCTCTTTGTTTCTCTCTGGTTCTGCGTTCTCTCCTGGTTCTGTTTCACCATTTCATATATATATGGAGATCCGTAACTCCGATTGGCCTGAAACCTTTGCCGTGATTTTTTTCCGAATATTACCTTTCTTGCAGCAAAAGAAGAGCGTCAACTGCCTTACGATGGGCTCACGAGGGTAGGGGCGCGCCTAGCGGGGCAGGCGCGCCCCCTTGCCTCGTGACCACCTCGGGCACTGGTTCGCGTTGATTTTCCTTCCAAATTTTCCATATTTTCCAAAAATAAGCTCCGTCCGTTTTTATCCCGTTTGGACTCCATTTGATATGGATATTCTGCGAAACCAAAAACATGCAACAGACAGGAACTAGCACTGGGCACTGGATCAATATGTTAGTCCCAAAAATAATATAAAAAGTTGCCAAAAGTATATGAAAGTTGAATAATATTGGCATGGAACAATCAAAAATTATAGATACGACGGAGACGTATCAGCATCCCCAAGCTTAATTCCTGCTCATCCTCGAGTAGGTAAATGATAAAAAAGATAATTTTTGGTGTGGAATGCTACCTAGCATAATCTTGATCACATATCTAATCATGGCATGAATATTAAGATACGAGTGATTCAAAGCAATAGTCTATCATTTGACATAAAAATAATAATACTTCAAGCCTATAAAGCAATCATGTCTTTTCAAAATAACATGGACAAAGAAAGTTATCCCTAGAAAATCATATAGTCTGGCTATGCTCCATCTTCACCACACAAAATATTCACATCATGCACAACCCCGATGACAAGCCAAGCAATTGTTTCATACTTTTGACGTTCTCAAACCTTTTCAACTTTCACGCAATACATGAGCGTGAGCCATGGACATAGCACTATAGGTGGAATAGAATATGATGGTGGAGAAGACAAAAAGGAGAAGATAGTCTCACATCATCTAGGCATATCAACGGGCTATGGAGATGCCCATCAATAGATATCAATGTGAGTGAGTAGGGATTGTCATGCAACGGATGCACTAAAGCTATAAGTGTATGAAAGCTCTAACTGAAACTAAGTGGGTGTGCATCCAACTTGCTTGCTCATGAAGACCTCGGGCATTTGAGGAAGCCCATCATCGGAATATGTCGGGGATATACCCCGCGGTAATCACCCGGCCAGATGTATAACCCGACCGGACTTGGCGACTCACTAATGACCCGCCCTGACTGGACGACTCACTAAGTGACCCGCCCGAGCCTGGCGACTTATGGGTGACCTGGCAAGCGGATCAAAGGAGCGACAAGACCCGGGGGCCCAAGAGGCTCAAGGCCCAGAAGGCCAGCTACGTTATGGTAGGCCGGCTTAAGAGGAAAGGCGTGAGGAATATCTCCTTTACGAGGAAGCAAGACCCGGACTTGTAATCAACTTGTAAGAGAAGATAGACTAATCCTTGTCCTACTAGGACTCCACATGTAACCCGCCCCTCTAACTTATATAAGAAGGGGCAGGGCTCCCCAAAGAGGGAGAGGACAAAAAGTAATCTCTAGGGCTAGACACAAAGAGCCGGCTTACCAGCGACTCCCTCATGATCATAATGAGATCTAGCCACAAACAACATGTAGGGTTATTACCGGATGATGTTTCCCGGGGCCCGAAGCTGTATAAACCCTTGTCTTGTGTTGCGTCTCTCAATTCCGCTCAACCCCTCTCAAGCTACCACATAGATGCGTTGGTCTCGCGACTAAGTCCTCGCACTAAGTACATCTGCCGTGACAATTCCATGACAATTGGCGCCCACCGTGGGGCCTGCGCACGGTGGTGTTGAGTTCTTGAAGAGATCTTGTCGAAGGAAATAACCATGGGTAGCCTAGCCGGCTTCCCCTGGCCCTCCTGAAAAAGTTACGAGCCCGCTCGGCTCTCAAGAATCCAAGACATGGGGCCGCCTTCCCCTTGCTGGCTGCCACCCAGGCCGGCTTTCGGAAGGCGGTCCGACTTTAGCCCTCATGAGAAGGCCGACTCCAAGAAGCCGACCATGAGAAGGCCGACTCCAGGAAGCCAACCATGAGAAGGCCGACTCCAAGAAGCCGGCTCCCCATAAAGCGGTCAAGACCGTACCCACAAAGTTTGCACCCACCTAACAGCGGTGCAACAGGGCGTGGCTACAGTGAAGCCTGCCACCCACGAATCCCGGAGCACGCCTGGCACAGTGCATCGTACGGGGTAGGCATGACCCGTCCGGCGCGACACTGTTGCCATGTTGACCCTGGAATCACCCACGACGGGCCGCCAGCGTGGCCCACAAACGGTGGGCCCCTTCAAGCAGAGAGACGCCCGAAGGCGGCCACGCCTCCAACCAGTCAGCCTAAGACAGAGCCGGCTCCTCGCAGCCGGCTTGCTGCCACCCTCGAAGAAGACGCCCCATCAAGGAGACAAGACACGGTGAGGCTACAGCGATTGCCTGACAGGCGGCGGCACTGTAGCCACGCTTACCACGATGAAGCTCACGTCAACAAGATGGAGCCACATTAATCAGCCGCCGACCAGGCCCTGGACAGTGGGGCCTGGCTGTCGACCGAGGGGCCGGCAGCCGGCGGGACCCACCAGTCGGCGGGCCCCGGCAGCCGGCGCAGAAGCCGGCGAGCGCAGTCACAGACGGCTGGGTCCCGCGCCCAGTCGGATTACCATTGTACCCCCGGGGGGTAGGCCTATATAAACCCCCCGGAGCACCCATGCAAAGGGTTGGACCCCCTGCTAGTTCTAGACACCACACGAGGAGAAGAAGCGGGCTAGTCGTGCCCTTCTTCCCCCTCCCACCAGACAGCTCAAGGAGTGTTGTGTAGCTACTTGAATCATCCAGTGAACATGCAGAGACCCCGCAGAGCAGCAGTAGGGGTGTTATCTCCATGGAGAGCCCCGAAGCTGGGTAAGATCTGCCGGCGTGCATGTCTTCGCCTTATCCCGTTTCCATGCACCGGCGATGTCTTACTGGCTCCCACAATGATAAGCCACCCGTTGGCATATGTCGCACCTACCACCCGACATTTGGCGCCCACCATGGGGCCAGGTGCACCGTCGTCCGGAGACCTATTCTGGACGGGAACCTTATTCCTCCCCCGCGAGCATAGCCAGCCCGGCACGCCCGATGGCGCTTGCCACGACGCGCTGCAAGGCATCACCAGCATCTGCGCGGCGAGCAGCCTCGCCGATCCCCTCGACGAAACCCTCATCTCCGACGAGCTCGCCTCCGATGCAGGCACCGACCACCTCGCCAACCTTCTCGGCCAACTCCATGTCTCCAGCGAGCCCGCTGCGGACCTGGAGTCGGTCGTCTCCATCGACCCAATGCCTGTCGACTCCGACACGGCCTCCTACGACACCTTCCCCACCAATGTCACGATCTACAACGACCCGCTTCCTCGAGCCGACGGCTGCAAAGCTGTCACCACCGAAGTGATGGTTGTCGGCCACGGCGGCCCAGCCGATGGAGCGCCCGCGACGCCTCGCACACGGCGGCCCACGACTTGTCCGCTCCCCTCCCGGCTAATGCTGACGACGAAGCACTGGAGGCACGCCGCCTCGCCCTCCTCGCAGAGGGACGGAGGCTGGCTTCCGTAAGACGCCTCACTGAGGCCTATCAGCGTGAAGCTGACCGCGCCGCCTTCGGCACGCCGGCCCCAGGTGGGCCAAGCCGGGCCGGCCTTGTCAAGCAACGCGGTGCCGTCATCGCCGACACGCTGGGAGTCGACCGCCCGGTCTACGCCACTCCGCTCGAGAACTTGCGTGCCGCCCAGGCGGCTGTAGACGAGTTGGACGGCTTGGAGGCCAAAGACCTCCCCCACATGACCCGGCGCATCCAGCAATTGATTGACGCAGCCACGCAGCGACACGAAGCCGATGCCCGCGCGGAAATCCCTCCCCCGCGCCGAGAACACGACGCGACGTCCCGAACGCCGACTATGAGCAACACCCGCGCGCGACGCGAGAAGGAGCCGGCTGCCAGCCGCAGCCGGACCCGGATCTCCATCGAGCGAGACGCGGACGGTCATCCCCGAGCCATGGAATGGCGGGGCGACCCGCCTCCGCCTCCGCCTCGTGGAGAGAGATATCCCGCCACGCCGCCAGTGGCGCACCCGACTCTCACCGGCCGGCTAGGCCGCTGCGAAGGAATCGGCGAGAACGACGCCCGCCATCGGATCGACCGCCTGGCGTGATCCCTGGCGTTGGAAGAAGAAGACGATGTCGGCCCGCCTTGTTTCGGCCCCCGCATCCGCGACGAGCCCTTTCCCAAAGGGTTCTCGCTCCCAAGAGACACGCCCAAGTACAACGGCTCCGTGAAGCCGGAAGATTGGTTGATCGACTACTCCACGGTGGTTAGCATAGCCAACGGTAACCGGCGCGTTGCCGTGAAGTACGTGCCCCTCATGCTGCAAGGCACGGCGCGGACCTGGCTCAACAGCCTCAAGCCGCGTAGCATCAACAGTTGGCTAGATTTCACAGAAGCCTTCATCC
The DNA here is from genome assembly GCF_018294505.1 of Triticum aestivum. Taxonomy (NCBI): domain Eukaryota; kingdom Viridiplantae; phylum Streptophyta; class Magnoliopsida; order Poales; family Poaceae; genus Triticum; species Triticum aestivum. Next base: position 482,098,065 of record NC_057806.1, read on the forward strand.
GCAACTTCACCAGCACCTACAAGCGGGCTCCCAAGCCCAGACAGCTCTCCTTGTGCGTACAAGGCCCCGCCGAGTCCACTCGCGATTACCTCACGCGTTGGGCCGAGCTCCGCAACTCCTGTGAAGGGGTGCACGAGGTGCAAGCCATAGAATACTTCACAGCCGGATGCCGAGAAGGCACCCTCCTCAAGCACAAGCTCCTCTGCGACGAGCCGACTACCCTCGACGAGCTTCTGGATATAGCGGACAAGTACGCCACCGCCGACTCCTTGATGAAGACCGAGCTTCGGGTAGACGCGTCCAGAAAGGTACTCAACCCGGCGCCTAAGACGCCGGCTGGGGATTTCGGCCGACTCCCCCACTCGAACGACCACAAGCGCAAGGGCCCTGCGCCGCCTCTCGCCAGTCGGCAGGTGGCCACAGTCAAAGACGCGCCGCCTGAAGAGCGACCGGCGCCCAAGAAGCCCAAGGGCGGCAGGCCGGCCTGGCAGCCCGCCTTCTCCTACGAGCAAACTCTCGACGCCCCTTGCAAGTTCCACAGCGGCGCGAAGCCGTCCAACCACACGACCCGGAAGTGCCATTGGCTCACCCGGATCTCTAAGGGCGAGGGGCTCATGTCGCCTCCGCCTGCCGGCCCGCCGCCTCCGCTTCCGCCACCCCCGGCCGCTCGGCCCGCAGTCGGAGCCGTGCATGACGAGTTCCCTGACGAGCAAGCAACCTACATCGTCTTTACAAGTCAGCCCGAAGACCGGCGCAGCAAACGCCAAGAGCGCCAGGAAGTTAGCGTGGTCGCTGCCACCCCCGCCGCACACATGCATTGGTCAGAAAAGCCCATCAGCTGGAGCCGGGCCAACCATCTGGAGGTGATGCCGTCTCCCGACTCTTATGCTTTGGTCCTGGAAGCCACCCTTGCAACGGACAGACGCGCCGCCCGCTTCTCCCGTGTGTTGATAGACGGCGGGAGCAGCATCAACATCCTGTACCATGACACCCTGGAGAAGCTAAATGTCAAGACGAAGCAGCTCATACCTACTCGGACAGTGTTCCATGGCATCGTACCCGGCCTGTCCTGCGCCCCCATTGGCAAGATCAAGATTGATGTACTCTTTGGGGACAAGGAGCATTTCCGCCGGGAAGCGATCTGGTTTGAAGTGGTGGACCTGGAGAGCCCTTACCATGCATTGCTTGGCCGACCTGCCTTGGCCAAATTCATGGCAGTTCCTCACTATGCATACCTCAAGATGAAGATACCAAGCACCAAAGGCGTCATCACCGTAGCCGGCGATTACAAGAAGTCCTCTGAGTGCGCAGTAGCCGGCAGCCGGCTAGCCGAGTCCCTTGTGATTGCCGAAGAGAAGAAGATGTTGGACCGAGTCGTGGCCATAGCCGGCAAACAGTCGGCCGTGTCCCCCGACCCCAAGGAGCATGACGCTCAAGGATCTTTCCAGCCGGCCAAGGAGACAAAGAAGATACCTCTTGACCCCGAGCATCCAGAGAGGTTTGCCGTCATCGGGGCAAACCTGAACAGCAAATAGGAAGGCGAGCTCGCCAATTTCCTCCGTGAGAATCGGGACATCTTTGCATGGTCCCCCAAGGACATGCCGGGTGTTCCGAGGAAATTCGCCGAGCACAAACTACATGTTCGAGAAGATGCAAAGCCAGTCAGACAACCCCTTTGCCGACTATCAGAGGAGAAGCGCAGGATCGTAGGGGAGGAGATAGCCCGGCTTTTGGCAGCCGGCTTCATTATGGAAGTTTTCTTTCCAGAGTGGCTCGCCAACCCGGTCCTTGTGCTAAAGAAGAACAACAAGTGGCGCATGTGTATAGACTACACGAGCCTCAACAAGGCCTGCCCCAAAGATCCCTTTGCCCTGCCAAGGATTGACCAAGTGATAGACTCCACAGCCGGATGCGAGCTATTGAGTTTTTTGGATGCTTACTCCGGATATCATCAGATAAAGCTAGATCCGGACGACCGCCTGAAGACCGCCTTCATCACGCCATTTGGGGCCTTCTGCTACCTGACTATGACATTCGGCTTGAGAAATGCCGGTGCCACTTTTCAGCGTTGCATGCAGAAGTGCCTCCTCAAGCAACTCGGCAGAAACGCTCACGTTTACGTGGACGACATCGTGGTGAAGACGGAAAGGCGCGGCACCTTGCTGGGAGACCTCAAGGAAATGTTTGAGAACTTACGCCGGTTCCAAATCAAGCTCAACCCCGAGAAATGCGTGTTCGGGGTGCCAGCCGGCCAGCTCCTTGGCTTCCTGGTCTCCGAACGCGGCATCGAATGCAACCCGGTGAAGATCAAGGCCATCGAGAGAATGGCGATCCCCACCAAGCTTCGAGACATCCAGAAGTTCACCGGGTGCTTAGCCTCCTTGAACCGCTTCATCAACCGGCTCGGAGAGAAAGCTCTCCCCCTCTACCGCCTCATGAAGAAGAGCACTCACTTCGAGTGGAACGACCAGGCCAACCAAGCCTTTCACGAGCTGAAGAAGATGCTGGCCACGCTGCCTGTCCTCATGGCGCCGACTGAGAAAGAGCCCATGCTCCTTACATCGCCGCAACCAGCCGGGTGGTCAGCACCGTCATCGTAGTCCAGCGCCCAGAAGAAGGCCGAGCCCAGCCGGTCCAGAGGCCGGTGTATTATTTGAGCGAGGTGTTGTCCGCCTCAAAGCAGAACTACCAGCACTACCAGAAGATGTGTTACGGCGTGTACTTCACCGCCAAGAAGCTGGAGCCCTACTTTTAAGAGCATCCCGTCACGGTCGTATGCACTGCCCCGCTAGCCGAGATCATAGGCAGCCGGGATGCATCCGGCCGGGTGGTGAAATGGGCCATCGAGCTGGCCCCCTACACGATCTTCTACCAGCCCCGCACTGCCATCAAGTCCCAAGCACTGGCCGACTTCCTCGTCGACTGGGCCGAGACTCAGTACCTACCGCCGGCGCCCGACTCCACCCATTGGTGCATGCACTTCGACGGGTCCAAGATGCGCACCGGCTTGGGAGCCGGCGTCGTCCTTACCTCTCCGAAAGGCGACAAGCTCAGATACACGCTACAGATCCACTTTGCCACCTCCAACAATGTGGCCGAGTACGAGGCGCTCATACACGGGCTCCGGCTTGCCAAAGAGCTTGGCATTCGTCGGATCCTATGTTATGGCGACTCGGACCTGGTGGTCCAACAATCATCCGGCGACTGGGACGCCAAGGACGCGAATATGGCGAACTACCGCTTCCTGGTCCAACAACTCAGCGGATACTTTGAAGGATGCGAGTTCCTCCATGTACCGCGAGCCGACAACGAGCCAGCCGATGCCCTGGCTCGAATAGGCTCCACTCGGCAAGCAATTCCAACCGGCGTTGCTCTACAACGCCTCCTCAAGCCGTCCATCAAGCCGTCTCCAGAGTCCGATTCCATCTTCGTGCCGCCTGACCCCGATGCGGCCGGGTCCGGCTCGAAGAACCGAGTAGGCGACCCCAAGACCCCCGTAGCCGGCCCGGCGACTTCGGCAGCCAGCTCGGGGACTTCGGCGGCCGGCTCGGGGACTTCGGCAACCGGCTCGGGGACTGCCACGACCGGCTCGGGGACTGCGGTAGCCAGCCCGGGGACTGCACCAGCACTACAGCCGGCGGCCGACTCCAGCACCTCACCGCCCAGCCCGCCCACCCTGGTGGCAGTAGCCACTTTGGCAGTAGAAGAAGTCGTGGCTCCGTCATGGGCTCAGTCCATCCTCAACTTCCTAGTAAACCAAGACCTGCCGGCTGACGAAACAGAAGCAAGACAAGTCCAGCATCGAGCCGGAGCGTACACAATCGTCAAGAGAGAACTACTCAAGCGCAGTGTCACTGGAATCCTCCAACGATGCATCGAGCAAGAGAAGGGCATTGCAATCCTCACAGACATTCACCAAGGAGAATGCGGCCACCATGCGGCCTCAAGATCACTTGTCGCCAAAGCCTTCCGCCATGGTTTCTTCTGGTCGACTGCTTTGGATGACGCCAAAGAATTAGTCAAACATTGCAAGGGATGCCAACTCTTCAGCTCCAAGCAACACGTGCCGGCTTCAGCACTCAAGACCATTCCCCTCACTTGGCCCTTTGCCGTTTGGGGACTGGACATGGTGGGCCCATTCAAGACGGTGCACGGCGGCATGACGCATTTGCTCGTCGCCGTGGACAAATTCACCAAGTGGATCGAGGCAAAGCCGATCAAGAAGCTGAATGGGCCGACTACTGTGACATTCATCGCAGACATAACAACTCGGTACGGCGTGCCGCACAGCATCATCACCGACAATGGCACGAATTTTGCCAAAGGAGCCTTGGCACGTTTCTGCGCAGCCCAAGGTATCCGGTTGGACTTAGCATCCGTTGCCCACCCGCAGTCAAACGGCCAGGTCGAGCGAGCCAACGGCCTCATCCTCTCCAGTATCAAGCCTCGACTGGTCGTACCTCTGGAGCGCTCAGCCGGCTGTTGGCTTGATGAGCTGCCGGCTGTCCTCTGGAGTCTGCGCACTACACCAAACAAGTCAACCGGCTTCACCCCTTTCTTCCTTGTGTATGGTGCCGAGGCGGTCATCCCAACTGACATCGAGTTCGACTCGCCTCGAGTAACCATGTACACGGAAGCGGAGGCCAAGGAAGCACGAGAAGACGGTGTCGACCTGCTGGAAGAAAGCCGGCTGTTAGCCCTCAGCCGGTCTGCAATCTACCAGCAGGGTTTGCGCCGCTACCACAGCCGGAAGGTCAGGCCAAGATCTTTCCAAGAGGGCGATCTTGTGCTCCGGCTGATCCAGCGAACAGCCGGCCAGCACAAGCTCTCAGCCCCTTGGGAAGGCCCCTTCGTCATCAGCAGAGCTCTAGGCAACGACTCCTACTATCTGATTGACGCACAGAAGCCGAAGGCACGCAAGAGAGACAACTCCGGCAAGGAGTCGGAACGACCATGGAACGCCAACCTCCTCCGAAGATTTTACAGTTGAAATGCAGTATGTACCGCGCTAACTTTTGTATTAAGTACAAGACAATAGGCCCCCCGAGGAGGGCTTGGGGACTGCCATCCCTTATTTATGAATGAAAAGTATCATGCTTATGACCTTGTCATTTCATTTACTTGTTCCGTCCGGCACCGGGTTCGACTAGTCGGCTCAGGGACTGGCCGACTGGAGTTATATTAGAAGTCCTACCCGCAGTCAGATAAGTAGTGTGCCGGCTCCCAAGCCTTCTCTTGCCAAAAGTCGCAGTTCGAAGAACCGGCTGTCCGGCTGGCAAGAGTTAAAGGCAGGAACGGGCGCCCACACGAAAAACGGCTAGGGACTAACGGACTAATATAACAAGAGCCGGTTTTTCTCACACCATCGACTGGCTACTAGAGTAGCCGGCCGGCCGGTTTCCATTCACTTCACTTCAATCCAAGAAAGCTCAAGTACTTGCCTCCCCAAATAGGGAAGGCGGCAAAGGAAAAAGCCTAAGGATAAAAAGAACATACGCGAATGGAAACCAAACATGCACATAATAATATTTACATAAAAAGACCTCCGAGAGGCCAGCATTCAACATAGTTTGGATACACCCCCAGTGGGTGGGACTGCGAAAACTTAACAAAGATCGTTCAAAGACAACAAAGCAAGAAAGATAAAGACGGCAGGTCAAGCCGGCGGAGCGGCCGACGAGCCAGACTGGTTGGCGGAGACGGTCGTGCCGGCTGAAGGAGCAGCCGGCTGGCGAACTTCGGCTTTGTCGCCGCCTCCCGCAGAGGGCGCGCTTCCACGCACCTCGTTGCTGGAGGCATGGTCGGCCTAAGGTCGGCCGGTTGTTCCACCAGCCGGCTCGACGTCTTCGTCGTCCTCCTCTTCGTCATCCTCACCTTCGTCGCTGGAGGCAATCTCCTCCGCCGAGTCCTCGCCCACCGCCGGGTTCAGCCCAAACCATTCCTCCGGCTGAGCAACACCGTCATCATCGATTTTGGGTGCGAAAACGCTGATGTCGGTGCACTCGGCGATCGTCGAAGCTCGCTGGGCGATAGCCGGCCTCACCTCCTCCAGCTCCGCGTCGGCTTCCATCCGCCAAGTGCGCAGCTGGTCCAGGCTCAGCCCTGGGTACCAAGCCCGAATGAACTCCAACGCCCGCCCGGCTCCGAGGCGGGCCGCCGACGCCTTCCAAGCCTCAAAGCGACCGACTGCGACCTCCAGCCAGTCGGCAGTTCGGCTTGGGGTGTGGGGAATCGTCTCGCCGGGCCAGAGGGCGGCCAGCACTTGTGCCCCGGCACGTTGGAGCTGACGAAGCATCCGATGAGCCGGCTGCAACCGCGCCTGGGCAGCCAAGAGCTGCTCCTCGAGCGTCCAGTTCGCATTCGGCGCGATGTTGGCCCCCGCCTGACGACGCACCTCGCGATGGGCCTCAATGCTTTGGGCGGCGAAGGCGGAGTAGCCCGGGAAGTAATCTGCAAGAAACAACAAGCAACAGCTCAAGATAAGTCAAAAAAACCCAAGCGGCAAGGGGCAGGGGAGGGCCGAGGAAGGCGACTTACCATCGATCAAATCCTCGATCCGGCCGAAGCCTTCGTCCAGGGCTCGCTGGGTCTCAGACCAGCTCGCCGCCTCGGTCTCATACTCTGCCTTCAAGGCGGCTTCGCTTTCCTGCGCCGCCTGCAGGGCCGCTTTGTGACTCTCCTCTTGGTCGGCCAGCATCTTGGCTAGGCAATCCCGTTCCTGGACCAAGGCGGCGCACTCGGCCTCCTTGGTATGAAGGGCGGCCTTCGCTTTGCCGAGCTCCTTCCTCAAGTCGACATTGGCCCCTGAAGACAAAGAAAAAGAAAAACAATAAAGAAAGAGTCGTCAAGAAAGATCCGACCCGACTGCGCAGCAGTCGGCCCGAATCTCGGGGACTACACCCAGTGGGTGCGCTGACGCGCCCCCACAGGAGACAGACAAGTTTGAGTACTTACTTCGGCTGTCGGCCAGGTCGTTGGTCCTCCGGCTCAGCTCCCGAGCCTGGGAGTTGAAGGCGGCAACACGAAGGTTGTGATATTCCTGAAGGTTCAGAAAAGAGCAAAGTAAGGTAGCCGTCGAGAAAGATCCAACCCGATTGCGCAGCAGTCGGCCCAAATCTCGGGGAATACACCCAGTGGGTGCGCTGACGCGCCCCCACGGAAGAAATTAAGAAAGCAAAGCAGCCAAGAACGAAGGACTCACCCGGATAGTGGCTCGCGTTGACAAGAACTCCTGGGTGAACTGTTGCAGCAGGGCGGCCTGAGCTTGCAGCCGGCTCCGGACCCCTTGAGCCACCACATTCAGCTCGCCAGTTCCCCCGCTGGGAGTCCACTCGGACGTAGCAGTGCTGGCCGCCTCCAGATCTTCCGCCGACCGGCCTGCGCCCGCGACTCGGCGCAACTCCGGCGGAGCGGCGCCTTCCTCTGTGCGCCGACCTGTCGCCGGCTGCACCTCGAGGCCGGCTCTGTTCTCCGGCTCACCTCCGGTCGGCCCCTCTGGCGCCGCTGACAATTGGCCGCCTTGGCCCGCTCCGGTTGGCGCTGCTGGTGGCGCTCTCCTCGCAAAGGCCACGGAGTCCTCCCCCCTCTCCATCAGCGGCGGGTCTTGAACGATCTCCTCCGCCAAGGGTAATGGGGTGTCAGGGGCTACGGCTCGGAGAGGGATGGCGAGCAGCGGGGACGGGTTGCGCGAGCTTTCCGCCTCCGTCTCCGCGGTAGCCGCCTCCGTCTGGGCCTTGGCTGCCGCATCGACCTGCTCCCTCGCCGCCTGGGCGGCCGCCTTCTCCGCCGCCTCGCGCTCCTCCCGCGCTTCGCGGGCGTTCCGCTCTGTGGCCTCCCTGAGATCGGTGCGGGGTCCACACGGCGGGAGCTCGAAGACCCTCCGGCCGGCCCCACGACGGAGCCGCCCGGACCCCGCTCAAGGGAAAGCGGCGCCCTGTCCAGCAAGCGAGGAAAAGTTAAGAAGAATACTCGAAGAGAAAGAGAGTGATGAAGGGCATGCGACCAGGCAACCGGTGACTTACGCCGAAACCGCCTGAGGCTGCCTCACCGCCTTGCGGAAGCGGGCCACCTTCGCGGCCGCCTCGTCTCGTTTCATCGCCGCGGTGGAGGGCTTGGACTTCTTCGGCCAGCTGCCGAAGAGGCCTGGAGCGGCCCGACGCTTCTGCGCGCCGCCGGCAGCCGGTGCGATGGACGAGCCCGCGCCCTGATGGTCGGCCGCCGGCTGGCGGCGCGGGGCGACTTCGGCTTCGAAATCGTCCGGCCAGTCCTCGAAGCTCGCGGTGAACCTTGAGCCTCCGGGCTCGGCGCTGTCCCCCACCACGGCGTCTTCCATAGCGGCCACCCCCAAGTCCGGGTCGTCAACGTCGTCCACCGTGCGGTCGGGGGCATACTGGCGTTCAATCCCCGCCGCCCCGGCCGGCGGTGCAAGAAGAGGGTTCTGCTCAAAAGAACCGACTGGTCAGAAGCCGGCCGTCATGAAACCGGCCGACGACAAAAAGAAGATAGAGAGAGAAGCTTACCACGGGCGGAGGATTGGCGCGAGAATACGGCACCTTGCCGTATTGCCAGTCCCCGGCGAGCTTGCAGTTGGCGATGTAGTTAACCATGAGCGCCACCTCCGCATGGGGCATTTCCCATGTGCTCAGCCGGCTTGGGTCGAAGCGGCCGCTCATCTGACACATCATATGGGGCCGGCTTTGGAGAGGAAGGATCCGGCGCTCCACGAAGGCGGCCACCAAGTCGGCCCCGCGCAGACCTTCCGACTGAATCATCACCCGAAGCCGGGAGATGGCGGCGTTCCCGGCCGGAGACAGTGACCGGGACCGGAAGCTCCAGGAGGGCTGCCTCCCAGCCGGCGGGCCGGCTACGTAGGCCGGCAGGTTGATGTAGTCTCCTTGCTCGGCGACGTTCTTCATGTAGAAATATGATCTCTGCCAGACCTTCACCGACTGGATCAGGGGGATGGGCGGGAACGGGTTGTTCTCGCTCGCCCTCCTCATGGCGATGAAGGCCCTGCAGGGGGCGGGCACGCCGGCGACGACTGTGCCGAGCTTGCTCTGGAAGAACTCTCCCTAGAGCTCCAGTGTAGGGAGCAGCCCCAAGAAGCCTTCGCAGAGGGAGACGAAGGCCGACAGCAGCATCACCGCATTGGGCGTGAGGTGATGCGGCTGGAGGTTGTAGAATTCCAGGAAAGAGCGTAGAAATCCGCTCGCCGGAAGGCCGAAGCCGTGCAGGCAGTGCGAGCGGAAGACGACCCGCTCGCCCTCCTCCGGTGCCGGCGAGATCTCCTTCTCCGGCGCCAGGCGGACCTGTACGAGGTCGATGCCGGGCAGGCGCCGAGTCTGGCGAAGGAACTCCACATGGTCGTCACGGACGTTGGAGCCGTCCCACGAGCTTGACAACGCCATGGGAGCGAGGCGGTGCAGAGACGCGGCGGCGCTGAGACGGGAAGCTGCGACGACAGCGAGAGGAAGAAATGAGGGTTAGGAGGGGCAGAGCAGGAGAGAGCGTGCGAACCTCGGTCGCTCTCCCTCCCCCCACTACTTATAGGCTCACGCGGCGGAGCCGAGGAGGCGCGACGTGGGGAAGCGTGGGGATCGATCGTGCCCACTTCCCACGTCCCGCAGTTATTGAGCCTTAACAGCGAAACAAAACTGCCTCGGGAAGGCGAGCGGCCCCTGTGGGCCACGGAAGATCCACGCCCGGACCAAGGCTCGCGAGTGGCGGGCCCGAACCTGCAGCGGCGTACCGTCGCGCGCGTGCGCTCGCAGGATCTCGCTGCCATGTGGCCGCGGGAGGGCCCGCGGTCAGCGCGCAGGTCCCCCTCCTCCCGCTTACAAGACGCGGGACTCTCTGAAGTCGGCATACGCCCGCTAAGCCGGCTCTCCAGGATGGGAAGCTGACCAAGCTTCTTGTCCCCCTGCTCGCCTCGGAGCTCGATCAGCTTCGGGGACTACTGTTGGAGGAAATAACCATGGGTAGCCTAGCCGGCTTCCCCTGGCCCTCCTGAAAAAGTTACGAGCCCGCCCGGCTCTCAAGAATCCAAGACATGGGGCCGCCTTCCTCTTGCTGGCTGCCAGCCAGGCCGGCTTTCGGAAGGTGGTCTGACTTTAGCCCTCATGAGAAGGACGACTCCAAGAAGCCGACCATGAGAAGGCCGACTCCAGGAAGCCGACCATGAGAAGGCCGACTCCAAGAAGCCGGTTCCCCATAAAGTGGTCAAGACCGTACCCACAAAGTTTGCACCCACCTAACAGCGGTGCGACGGGGCGTGGCTACAGTGAAGCCTGCCACCCCCGAATCACGGAGCACGCCTGGCACAGTGCGTCGTACGGGGTAGGCATGACCCGTCCAGCGCGGCACTGTTGCCATGTTGACCCTGGCATCACCCATGATGGGCCGCCAGCGTGGCCCACAGACGGTGGGCCCCTTTGAGCAGAGAGACGCCCAAAGGCGGCCACGCCTCCAACCAGTCGGCCCAAGACAGAGCCGGCTCCTCGCAGCCGGCTTGCTGCCACCCTCGAAGAAGACGCCCCATCAAGGAGACAAGACGCGGTGAGGCTACAGCCATCACCTGACAGGCGGCGGCACTGTAGCCACGCTTACCATGATGAAGCTCACGTCAACAAGATGGAGCCACAGTAATCAGCCGCCGACCAGGCCCTGGACAGTGGGGCCTGGCTATCGACCGAGGGGCCGGCAGCCGGCGGGACCCACCAGTCGGCGGGCCCCGGCAGCCGGCGCAGAAGCCGACGAGCGCAGTCACAGACGGCTGGGTCCCGTGCCCAGTTGGATTACCATTGGACCCCCGGGGGTAGGCCTATATAAACCCCCCGGAGCACCCATGCAAAGGGTTGGACCCCCTGCTAGTTCTAGACACCACACGAGGAGAAGAAGCGGGCTAGCCGTGCCCTTCTTCCCCCTCCCACCAGACAGCTCAAGGAGCGTTGTCTAGCTACTTGAATCATCCAGTGAACATGCGGAGACCCCGCAGAGCAGCAGTAGGGGTGTTATCTCCACGGAGAGCCCCGAAGCTGGGTAAAATCCGCCGCCGTGCATGTCTTCGCCTTATCCCGTTTCCAGGCACCGACGATGTCTTACTGGCTCCCACAATGATAAGCCACCCGTTGGCATATGTCGCACCTACCACCCGACAGATCTTTTCTAGGGTTTCGAGAAGTTTGCAATTTTCCGGATGAAGAAGAACCGGTTTGAGAAGATTGGCATCAACCTCAAGATTTATGATATGTGAAAGAGAAATTAGAGTTGCAAGCCGCCTGCCGCCATCGTCTTAAGGTTCATCTGAAGAAGTTTTTTGAGCCGCCGAAACCAACAGGGATCAAGTTTTTGCGGCGACTTACTAAGAGAGCGGTTCGACGAATCTGCCGACTCGTTTAAAGATCAGGGACTCGCCAAGTACTATTTTATCTAAAACCAAGAGATTCCATGGTGGATTGTTGGCTGCACGTAATGACAAAAGCATTAAGATGAGACATCTGACGAGCGATTCAGAGACCGAGGTGTCAAACAATTAGAGTCAGAAAAATCACCGAGACCAAGATTAAAGCTTTCCGCTGCAGGTTTCCTTTCTCGGATTGCGGGATGGATATACCAAGACCGACTCGAAGCAATCCTGCGCTGTGGTCAAATCGCCGTAGTCCTTATTTTCCTCCAATAGGCCAAACTAGGTACACGCACATGCAAGGATCGGTCCCGCTGCGCTCACGAGAAGCCTGAAGACGTTTCTGTTTGTACGAGACAACAATGACAATCGTATTACTCTGCCACGTGATGGTGAGGTTGATCTGCCACTCTGAATTTTTTACTTACCAAAAACTGCATGGGGAGGCGATCAAGACAATCCATCATGATGCTAGCTATTGTTCCTAATACGCAAGTGGTCAAAAGGTAAAACACGTGAAGTCAGATGATGGGACTCGACCTTCACGGCCTCGCCCTACCGCTCGCTCCAGACCGAAAGGCCTTAAGTCTCCGCTTCTGTTTCTGTTCCGAGTCGCTGCCGGTTTTTTCGCTTGACCCGCCACCGGAGCACCTCTGAGCCGCTACTTCATGGCTGCCGCGCCACATCACCGGGTGGCTGCGTTTGCGGTTGCGGTCATGGCCGCGCCATAAGCCGCCCGGCTGCCTAAGCCTCGCGCCACCACCGCCGTTTCATCTTTGTGGTGGGCAGCCGCGCAGCTGCAACCTTGAGCCGCTAGACCCGTGGCGAGTCATTTTTTCTGCAAGCCTCTACACGTGCAAGTCCTCCGGTTTTCTGCGGCCTTCAAGCACCTCGGCTCTGCCAAAGACGCCGACGCCTCTGGAGCGGCAAGAGAGTGGCAATGGCATGGCCCCAACAACCATTGATTTTTCAAGGCATCTCACGTGAAAAGTACTACCACAAGTTGCCATTTAAAATAATGTGAGGCCATACTAGTCCATCGTTACTTTAGTCTGCATATGGATCATCTGTCCAAAGGGCATAATCTATCATCCAGATAATCAGGTGATATCCATCTAAGTTTATTGGTTTTTCATCAAAGAACAATCACTTTGGTCTTTGTATTTTTATGTGCAGCAAAGGAGGTGCCATGTTGTGCCTATAAGGCGTACGTCAGCACCATCACGCACCGGCATCTGCGCCTGCTTACTGATGAAACAGGTGTGCGCAAGTCGCTGCCCGTGTAGCTTAATCTACGTCAACTCGCCGGAGCCGCGTTGAGCCGCCCTTGCCGCTTTGAGCCGCTGAGGTTATATTAAGTTGACCGGTCTGCCTGAGCCGCCGGAACTATAATGAGTCGCTGATCTGCCCAAGCCACCTCTGTCGCGATAAACGGATCATCTGTCGTCCAAACAAATCAGGTGTTATCCATCCAAGTTTGATTTATTAGCACATGTTGTTTTTGTCAAAAAACAAGTTTATCTTTGCCTTGGTCTGCAATATTGTTTATGCAGGACAATTATTTATGACAAAAGTGATATTATACCGCGGAGATGGAGGCACGCCAACATCTTTTGGCACAGGTGGTCGTCGTTACTCAACGGACTCCCGCACCGGCTTACAACGTCATGGCCGTATCTCACGGCCGCACCGGCTTACAACGTCGTGGCCGTCTCTCATGGCCGCATCGGCTTACAACATCGTGGCCGTTTCTCGCGACCGCACCAGTTTACAACGTCGCGGTCGACTCTCCCGTCCACACCGGTTTAAATGTCAGCACCCGCGACCGACTCGGCCGTGATTGATTCCAGTTTCACCATGGTGATCATCAACTCTGCGGTCATAATTGCTGACCTGACGCATCAGGGCAAGTTATATCACTGAGCTGTTGAATGACTCATACCGGGTTACATCACGGTCAAATATGGAGAATCTCAAGACAACTCCTCGAGTCGCCTCGAGACTCGGGGGCTATGATGACATGAATCAGTAAATGATTGCCAGTTTAAAGGCAAATTCAAGAACTCCGGGCCATTGGAAAAAAATATAGCCCGGCCCCAGAGGCTACTGTCTTTTTGACGAATATTTAAAGGCCGTCAGGAAATTTCCGGCTTAAAAGGAAGGATTCCGGTTCAAAATCCGGTTCAAGGTAAACCTGTTTCCCACAAATCTTGAAGCTCTCAAATCCGGTTTAAAGTTCCGATTCAAAAAGATTTAAATCTCTCGCAAGTTCGAGTTCTCAGAAAAATTAAAGGTTGCCAAAAGAACTTGCTGCCATGATGCGCGGTTCAAACTTGGATATCCTGCCTTACGGCTTATCTTATTATGATCACTTGGGGGCTTCCTGCTCATCGAGCATAGCTATCAATACCCTCTTGATCGGCGCAATGCCAAAATTTATATGGTCACTTGGGGGCTTCCTGTTCAAACATAGGTCGTATTCGAACCAAAGAGAACATAGCTGTCGATACCCTTTTGATTGGCAAACTACCGAACCTACCTGGGGGCTTCTTGATCGTATCCGAATCATAGCTCAACCCCTTTGGGAATCGACGTGGATCGTATTCGAATCAGCATCGTTAAACAACTCTCAAGGTCATTTGGGGGCTTCCTGTTCAAACATAGGTCGTATTCGAACCAAAGAGAACATAGCTGTCGATACCCTCTTAATCGGCATCGCCAAAGCCACTGGGGGCTATATGATCGTATTCGAATCTTAGCTTAACCCCTTTGGAATGGTTTACTGATCGTATCCAAATCAGAAGCCTCAAAAAGTTTTATTCTGTCTCTGGTAAAGTTTATTGCAGCCACAATTACTTAACTTGAGACCTTTTTGATTATATCTCAAATATATACAAGTGTTTTATGCTTAACCCGGCTTGACTTTTGACTATAAGTCGTCAGTTTATGACAATCATCATCTATGTGGAAGCATTGGCTTCTAAGGATTGGGTTATCACCCTTACTGCACAGGTTATGTAAGCCGGCAGTACAAATTCAATATCACAGTAGTTATATGTGAGATATTATGACCCGCCCTGGTTTTGACGCTAAGTCGCCAGGGCATATGTTGTTTAAATTCTCTGCAGGATTTGCAGAAATATGACATGTAAATGATTAGTTCAAGCTCATTACCAAAGTTGATGCTTCAAAATGGTTATCCGTTCTGGATTTTTCTCAAAAGGCTATAAGCCGCCGGGTCATAAAAATTCCGGTTTACAATGAAGGAGTATTGAATCGCCATCAGCCAAGAGCCGCCGGGTATTTAAACTCCAGATTTACTTGTCAACAGATAAGGTATTTGAATTCTTTAAATAGCCAACATGGTTGGATTTTCAATGATGATATTGAATGATTGAGGTTTTCATACCGGATTATATTATTCAAATTTTGAATAGCCAACATGGCTGGATTTCTATTATGATTATCAATAACCAGTATTATGATTGAGGTTTTTAAAGTCGCTTTAGCGCCACAGGTATTATCTTTATCAATGGGCATGATTTATTTTACAATGGAGGAAATAGTCCCGAGTCGCTGCAGGCTTACGACCCGGCACTTGGGGGCTGCATTATTCAAGTTGAGGTTACATCAAATATGCAAGTCTCATGTCATTGCAAGCATGCACCATGACACTTGGGGGCTAATGCAAAGTCATTTTTATTGGCCTTATTGAAGACCCGACTCATCCCATTGTAATGAGCCGGCCCTTGGGGGCTACCAATTGCTCCTGTTAAAATTTAGGATACACAAGCCTGATTCCATTATATATTGAAGGATCCACTGCTCAGTTGGTAAAGCATAAAGCTCTTAACCTTGTGGACGTGGGTTCAAGCCCCAGGATGGGGGTTACATCATATGATATTATTTTCAATGAAAAGTCCCAGCTTAGTATTATCTTACTAAGCCGGCCCTTGGGGGTTACACGTTACTGCTCAAATTTACATCATCATATTTACAAAGTCCCTGCTCATTATTACATAATGACCCGACACTTGGGGGCTAATGCATATTGCTCTTTGCTTAAGACAATTCTAGGATGACCCGGCTACACTACTATGACTATAGCCGACTCATGGGGGCTACACAACTGGATTTCATTTAAAGCCATGGTGATAAGTCCCGGCATACTCATGCTGATTAAACCGGCCCTTGGGGGCTACATGTATTATGGATATAAGGGAGAAATATCTTTAAATTTTCAGTTTGAGTAAATCAGATTGACCCGGTGTCTGCAAAAATAGTAAACCGGCATCGGCGACAATTATGACTCGCATTATCTATTTATAACCCGGCAATTTTGGTAATCATAAACCAGAAAGTTTTATCTCAAGTCGGCTGAATATAAGTTGAATATTTGAAGACCAATATTTTTGTCAAGTCAGAGCATTGAAGGCCGACTCAAATGGATGCTTTATTTACAATATTTCTTCTACAAGCAAATTGACTACGAAGTTGGTCCATTGACCCGGATTTTCCAGAAGGAGGAGATGACAAGGACTTAAGGATGATCAAGTGCCGGCTTACAAGAATATTTAACCCGGAGTGCAACCTGTCAATTTGTTCTTGTGTTTATGTTGCAGATCAGTTTAACATGGATAAATCCAAATTAAACTTGGGGGCTAATGTCGGGGATATACCCCGTGGTATGACCCGGCTAGATATATAACCCGGCCGGACTTGGCGACTCACTAATGACCCGCCCTGACTGGACGACTCACTAAGTGACCCACCCGAGCCTGGCGACTTATGGGTGACCTGGCAAGCGGATCAAAGGAGCGACAAGACCCGGGGGCCCAAGAGGCTCAAGGCCCAGAAGGCCGGCTACGTTATGGTAGGCCGACTTAAGAGGAAAGGCATGAGGAATATCTCCTTTACGAGGAAGCAAGACCCGGACTTGTAATCAACTTGTAAGAGAAGATAGACTAATCCTTGTCCTACTAGGACTCCACATGTAACCCGCCCCTCTAACTTATATAAGGAGGGGCAGGGCTCCCCAAAGAGGGAGAGGATAGAAAGTAATCTCTAGGGCTAGACACAAAGAGCCGGCTTACCGGCGACTCCCTCATGATCATAATGAGACCTAGCCACAAACAGCATGTAGGGTTATTACCGGATGATGTTTCCCGAGGCCCGAAGCTGTCTAGACCCTTGTCTTGTGTTGCATCTCTCAATTCCGCTCAACCCCTCTCAAGCTACCACATAGATGCGTTGGCCTCGCGACTAAGTCCTCGCACTAAGGACATCTGTCGTGACAATTCCACGACAGAATATACAAGCCAAATTATATAATGAAAATTCCCACTAGTATATGAAAGTGATAACTCAAGAGACTCTCTATATGAAGAACATGGTGCTACTTTGAAGCACAAGTGTGGAAAAAGGATAGTAGCACTGCCCCTTCTCTCTTTTTCTCTCATTTTTTTGGTGGGCTTCTTTGGCCTCTTTTTTTATTTGGGCTTCTTTGGCCTCTTTTATTTTTTTGTAAAGTCCGGAGTCTCATCCCGAATTATGGGGGAATCATAGTCTCCGTCATCCTTTCCTCACTGGGGCAATGCTCTAATAATGATGATCATCACACTTTTATTTACTTACAACTCAATATTACAACTCAATATCTAGAACAAAGTATGACTCTATATGGATGCCTCCGGCGGTGTACCGGGATGTGCAATGATCTAGCGTAGCAATGACATCAAAAAACGGACAAGCCATGAAAACATCATGCTAGCTATCTTACGATCATGCAAAGCAATATGACAATGAATGCTCAAGTCATGTATATGATGATGATGGAAGTTGCATGGCAATATATCTCAGAATGGCTATGGAAATGCCATAATAGGTAGGTATGGTGGCTGTTTTGAGGAAGGTATATGGTGGGTTTATGGTACCGGCGAAAGTTGCGCGGTACTAGAGAGGCTAGCAACGGTGAAAGGGTGAGAGTGCGTATAATCCATGGACTCAACATTAGTCATAAAGAACTCACATACTTATTGTAAAAATCTATTAGTCATCGAAACAAAGTACTACGCGCATGCTCCTAGGGGGATAGATTGGTAGGAAAAGACCATCGCTCGTCCCCGACCGCCACTCATAAGGAAGACAATCAATAAATAAATCATGCTCCGACTTTGTTACATAACGGTTCACCATACGTGCATGCTACGGGAATCACAAACCTCAACACAAGTATTTCTACAATCCACAACTACCCACTAGCATGACTCTAATATCACCATCTTTATATCGCAAAACTATTGCAAGGAATCAAACATATCATATTCAGTGATCTACAAGTTTTATGTAGGATTTTATGACTAACCATGTGAATGACCAGTTCATGTCATCTCTCTAAATAGATATAAGTGAAGCAAGAGAATTTAATTCTTTCTACAAAAGATATGACCACGCTCTAACAAATATAAGTGAAGCAAAAGAGCATTCTACAAATGGCGGTTGTCTAAGTGAAGAGAAACAGGCAATCCAAACTTCAAATGATATAAGTGAAGCACATGAAGCATTCTATAAAGCCATACTCAAAAGATATAAGTGAAGTGCAATGAGCATTCTATAAATCAACCAAGGACTATCTCATACCAGCATGGTGCATGAAAAGAAAAATAAAAACCTAAATGCAAAAGACGCTCCAAGATTGCACATATCGCATGAACGAAACGAATCCGAAAACATACCGATACTTGTTGAAGAAAGAGGGGATGCCTTCCCAGCATCCCCAAGCTTAGACGCTTGAGTCTCCTTGAATATTTACTTGGGGTGCCTCGGTCATCCCCAAGCTTGAGCTCTTGCCTCCCTTCCTTCTTCTCACATCGAGACCTTCTCGATCATCGAACACTTCATCCACACAAAACTTCAACAGAAAACTCGGTAGGATCCGTTAGTATAATAAAGCAAATCACTACTCCAAGTACTGTTGCAAACCAATTCATATTTTGTTTTTGCATTGTTTCTACTATAATATAACTTTTTCATGGCTTAATCCACTGATATGAATTGATAGTTTCATCAAAACAAGCAAACTATGCATCAAAAACAGAATCTGTCTAAAACAGAACAGTCTGTAATAATCTGAACATTCACCATACTTCTGATACTTGAACAATTCTACCAAAATTAGGAAAAATAAACAATTTGTATAGGAAGACAGTGCAAAAAGAATCAGAACCATTTGACGTTCCAGCTAAAAATGTAAAATCGCGCACTACAGCCAAAGTTTCTGCCCTGCATCGTACAAACCATCAAGCAAATGTAAACATCCTAAAGGCAAACCTTGGCACATTATTTTTATAATACAATGGAATTGTACAAGGGGATAATTATTTTTATTTAAAATTTTGTGTAATCAAGATTCACAAAGTTTCCGTGAGCATGAACAAAGTTCAAGGCTAGCTCCCACTTCAACAATGCTTGTCTTTCTCACTTTCGCTTTCCTTTTTGAAAAAGTTTTGGGTTCCCCTCTTTATTTTTGTTGTTTTTAAACTATATGAAAGCACTCAAAAGAAATAAATGACTCTCTAAAACTTCTGGGTTGTCTCCCTGGCAGCGCTTTCTTTAAAGCCATTAAGCTAGGCATATAGTGCTCAAGTAGTGAATCCACCCGGATCCCAAGGTATATCAAAGCCAATTTTAATTAACAATGATTTGTAATTTAGTAGTGAGAACAAAGCAACATATATCAAGCAATGAATAAGCCTAACTCTCTTCCTATGCATCGGCATGTCATAAAAGAACAATTCATGCACACCTAGTAAAGGCCAATGCATAGTATAAACAGTTTCTTGCAATTTTATCGTATTGGAAACATAAAGAGGTGGAGATATAGTTCCTCTCTCATGATAATTGCAAGTAGGAGCAGCAAGCACATGCATAATATATCTATCAAAATCATCATGTGCAACGGTAAAAGGCAACCCATCAATATAATCCTTAATAAGCACAAACTTCTCTGATATAGTGTAGTTTGGAGAATTCAAAAAGATAATAGGACTATCATGTGTGGGTGCAATAGCAACAATTTCATGTTTAACATAAGGAACTATAGCAAGTTCATCTCCATAAGCATCATTCATATTGGCATCTTGGCCACAAGCATAGCAAGCATCATCAAAAAGGGATATTTCAAGAGAATCAATGGGATCATAACAGTCATCATAGCAATCATCCTTCGGTAAGCATGGAGGGGAATTAAACAATGTATGAGTTGAAGAGTTACTCTCATTAGAAGGTGGGCACGGGTAGCTAATCCGCTCTTCCTCCTTTTGTTCTTTGCTCTCCTCCTCATCTTTTTCATCCAATGAGCTCACAGTTTCATCAATTTCTTCTTCCATAGACTCCTGCAAAATATTAGTCTCTTCTTGGACAGCGGAGTAGTACTCAATATATGGTTTAACGTAAGCATTAGAAGCATAATTATCATAGCAATATTTAAATATGGTAAAGTTTTCAAATTTGTGAAGAGTAGCATCATACTTTTCAATCAAAGAATCAATTTCAAAAGCACCCTTAAAAGCAACAAATTCTTCAATTTGTTGAACATCATAGTAATTATAAACACCCTTGGCATATGAAGATAAGATTCCATTATCAATAAACTCACATTGGTAGGGAAGCTGTTTCTTAGGGTCTTCAGAGCAACAAGTAAAATCATATATTGCACATAAATTCCAAGCATAGCATTGCAAACGTTGAATTTGACCCCATAATAGTTTTCCTTTTTCAGATATACGGTGTCGCACATAACAAGCATGCTCATCTAAAGATTTGCCCTCAACTAAACTAGTTGGGGTTTCGGTACGAGCACAAAGGGATCGAAGATGATCCAAGTAATAAGCTTCAATGGTGTGATAGATTTTGAGTGATTCTTCAACCATTGGTTCAGTAGGTACAACTAATTTTTTTTGGTATTTTGCGTTTCCTACCCATAACTAAAGATAGAAAACAACTAAGAACAACAAATAAAAAGTACTTAGTGATAAAGCAAACAAGCACACACGAGAATATTCACCCCACACTATTGCTCCCCGGCAACGGCGCCAGAAAAAGGTCTTGATAACCCACAAGTATAGGGGATCACAGCAGTTTTCGATAAGTAAGAGTGTCGAACCCAACGAGGAGCTAAAGGTAGAACAAATATTCCCTCAAGTTCTATCGACCACCGATACAACTCTACGCACGCTTGACGTTTGCTTTACCTAGAACAAGTATGAAACTAGAAGTACTTTGTAGGTGTTGTTGGATAGGTTTGCAAGATAATAAAGAGCACGACAATAAAACTAGGGTCTGTTAAGGTAAATAAGCAACTAAAGTAAATATAGCGAGTGTGGAAAAGTGGTGGTAGGAGTTGCGAAATTGTCCCTTAAGCAATTGACTACTTTACTAGACCGATAGTAAGTATTATGTGGGAGAGGCCACTGCTAGCATGTTATCCCTTACTTGGAATTATATGCACTTATGATTGGAACTATTAGCAAGCATCCGCAACTACTAACGTTCATTAAGGTAAAACCCAACCATAGCATTAAGATATATTGGTCCCCCTTCAATCCCATATGCATCAATTTCTATGCTAGGTTGAAGCTTCTGTCACTCTTGCCCTCCAATACATAGTCCTATCAACATACAACTAACCCTATGGTGTGATCCACGCACGCGCTCATATGATGGGCACCAAAGGACAACAACATAACCACAAGCAAATTAAATCAATCATAGCAATTCATCAACCACCGATAGGACAACGAAAATCTACTCAGACATCATAAGATGGCAACCCATCATTGGATAATAATATGAAGCATAAAGCACCATGTTCAAGTAGAGGGTACAGCGGGTTGCGGGAGAGTGGACCGCTGTAGATAGAGGGGGGAAGGTGATGGAGATATTGGTGAAGATGGCAGAGGTGTTGGTGAAGATCGCGGTGACGATGATGATGGCCACGGCGGCGTTCCGACGCCACCGAAGGAGAGGGGGAGAGGGGCCCCCTTCTTCCTCTTCTTCCTTGACCTCCTCACTAAGTGGGAGAAGGGTTTCCCCTCTGGTCCTTGGCCTCCATGGCATGGGAGGGGCGAGAGCCCCTCCGAGATTGGATCTATCTCTCTGTTTCTCTCTGGTTCTGCGTTCTCTCCTGGCTCTGTTTCACCGTTTCGTATATATATATGGAGATCCGTAACTCCGATTGGCCTGAAACCTTCACCGTGATTTTTTTTCCGAATATTAGCTTTCTTGCGGCAAAAGAAGAGCGTCAACCGCCTTACGGTGGGCTCACGAGGGTAGGGGGCGCGCCCAGGGGGGCAGGCGCGCCCCCTGCCTCGTGACCACCTTGGGCACTGGTTCGCGTTGATTTTCCTTCCAAAATTTCCATATTTTCCAAAAATAAGCTCCGTCCGTTTTTATCCCGTTTGGACTCCGTTTGATATGGATATTCTACGAACCAAAAACATGCAACAGACAGGAACTGGCACTGGGCACTGGATCAATATGTTAGTCCCAAAAATAATATAAAAAGTTGCCAAAAAGTATATGAAAGTTGAATAATATTAGCATGGAACAATCAAAAATTATAGATACGACGGAGACGTATCATTGCCGAGGCACGTACGACCCACTCCTTGGGGGAGGCGTAGGCACTCGACGCCGATCGTGGTGATCGACTCGGTGATCATACTGCTCACGGTTTTTGTACTGATCTCGTCGATCTCCACGTCCCTCACGCCTCAGGGGCGTTCTTTGGCTGTGAGCCAACTGAACTGTGTCTGCAACCACGGATCTGCTATGGATCCTATTCTGCGACTGAGATACTGTTGTATTCTGCTCTCCTGCCGCACGGAGCAAAGCTCGGATCTGCACCAGACCTCGACCAGCTTCTGACTGGGAAGGTTGGATCGACTCCGCTATCCGGGCTCCAGCTGCGAGATTCTGGATCGGAGTTCGGTATACCCGAGTCGGAGGCAGAAAGAGTTGACGTCGACTGGATTCGGGAGCACGCTGTTGAGCACGCTCGTCGAGTGCGCGCTGGAGGTTCTCCAGTCGAGTGCGCTCAGCCAAATTGGCCAGGCGCGCCTCCTCCAAGGCCTGGGCCTCAGGGGTTTCTCCAACGATAGGAGTGTGAAGTGCATCCATGTTCCGACGGTGAAGTTCTTCCCTTCGCTGCGAAGAGAGGGGTTCAAGGCGGTACTCTTCATGAACACGCGACGGATCGCCGTTCCCATCGCCTCCGTCTTCACGGGTGAAGCCAGGAGGACTGTGTGGTCCATTGACCATCAAAACTTCCGCCGCTGGGTCGCTGCTGTCGCACTTGGGTGCAGTCTCTACGGAGCCAGTCGACAGATCGAATAGGCCGTAGAGGGTTTCGTCGGGCTCGATTGCCGCGACTTGAGGGGTGGCCGACTGGCGAGCCATCGCATGCTTCACCCACCACTGAAGCCTCGATCGACCGGAATGTTTGCTCCGGCGGGCTGCAGGAAGGGGAAAAGCTACGGGAGCCGACTGATACTGGGTCGACGGCTATCGCAGGAGGACGCCGCGGACGCACGCGCGAAAGTGCGTTGCTCCGCGGGCGGGAAGTGCGTCGACATCGAGTGGAGCCTCCTGAAGCCAAGCGGAGTCGTCGGCGACAAACACGAGCGCGCCGAGACAGATCTCGCGGCCCTCAGCCAAACCTCCGCTTGAAACCATGATGAAGGGGATCGGAAAAATTGCAACCTCTCCAACAAGTCGCTAAGACACCTGCCCCAAGGTGGGTGCCAACTGTCGTGGTTCTAAGTATGACCGTAGAATGGGGGTAGGTATGTAGAGGCAGGATCCTAGCTATGGAGGAGTTGTACATGCGAGTTTTACGAGTTCAGGCCCTTCTCGGAGGAAGTAACAGCCCTACGTCTCGGAGTCCGGAGGCGGTCGACTGGATTATACGCGTGTGAGTTACAGGGGGTGCGAACCCTTGTCCCTGAGGAGGGGGTGGCTTATATAGAGTTCGCCAGACCCCTCCCGTCCTCAGTTACAAAGGGTTTAAGGTACATAAAGGTAGGGACGTTACTGGTAACGCCTATAATAAAAGTACATAAATGACCATTAAAGCTATGACTTAAATCCCGACCGTTGCAGAGTGAGTGGCTCTCAATCTTCTGGTAGTCGAGTGGTTGTTCGTACGGTCGAGTGTCTTCAAGACTGTCGAGTGGAACATGGCATTATGGTCGAGTGGTCGATGATTTTTCTTCGACTGCTTCCGGTTCTTTTAGAGATGCCCTTCGGGAGGGTATCCGGATTAGATCCATGACCCTACCCTAGGTACATAGCTTCGTCAAGCGGGACATAGGTTTTACCTCCATTAAGAGGGCCCGAACCTCGGTAAACATCTTGTCCCCTTTGTCTCCTGTTACCTTCGATCCTCAGATGCACAGTTCGGGACCCCCTACCCGAGATCGGCCGGTTTTGATACCGACAACGAGTTCACACCCTCATCATTTTCCCCTAACTCCCTGATTCCCTGTTCACTGGATCCACCTCGTCAGCCCCTTTGCGCCCATCAATAACAACTGACTAGCTATGACGCCCTCCTGACTATTTTCATAATCTAGACGATGTTTTAGAGCCCCTGATAAGAGTGAAGAATTATTATGGGGATTAACCGGGCTTGAGGCTATACTTTTTAGGTCTTCGTCCTCCTTGCATAGCTCACTAGTCTCATTCAATCCATGACCTCCCTGACGTACCCCACCTCTTGTAGCTGATCTACCCCCTGTAGCACCCATACCAGCCGGCACCCAATACTCATTTTTTCTGAACTCCTATGCAATAAGCGTCGGGAGCTAGATAATATCCTTCTCTTCATGGACACCGTTT
Organism: Triticum aestivum; assembly: GCF_018294505.1. NCBI lineage: Eukaryota > Viridiplantae > Streptophyta > Magnoliopsida > Poales > Poaceae > Triticum > Triticum aestivum. Next base: position 482,122,363 of record NC_057806.1, read on the forward strand.
CCGTGCCCCTTAGCCACATGGCCAACAAATCCACATACTTCGCAGAACACTGACATCTATTCATACTCGAAATCAAAGTACACTTTTTTTTGCTTCTGAGAGTTAAACTTGCATACCTGGTTAAAGGCTTGGTTGCATCCAAGGTAACGCGAACCCTAATACCCCTACCCCGACCTTTAGCTGATCTTTCATCTACCCGTTCCACCACCCTGCTTTCTTTGCCAATTGTCATGCATTGCTCCCTGACCTGATCTTCCCCTTAAGCCCGATCACTCTTACCCACAACTGATAAGTGTATAGAGTTCCACTTCATTCACCTCAAACCATCCATCATATGGTGCAAGAAGCACCAAACAATTCCTAAATATCCATGGTCCATCATTCATCACACGCTCTCAGTCACCCAAACATGTCAATTGGACCGAAAAACAAGTTGTCCTCAATCGCTCTGAACTCCACTTCTTGGCAAGGTTTCATGCAGATCTCGTGTTCCCATAGAAAGCTCCATGACTGACCTTACGGTTCGTATACACCCTGGCTAAAACCATGAATTCGGCATCTTTTTCAAGTTCCTTCAGCACCACCTCCTCCTCATCATCTTCCCTTAGATTCAGATGACGCAGCCTGTCGTTGAGCAAATCCGCCGGCGACGCTGCCGTACCAGCCTTCGAACTAGACTTTCTCCAACTTCTTCTTTGTGTGAACTCCCTCGCCGTCGCCACCAACCCTAGACGCCGCCAAGTTCTCGCTCGCCATGGTTTCCGACCTATGTCCATTGACCCTTTGTCCCTCGAACAATACTCCCCTGGCCTAGATCGGACGAAGATCCACTCCAAACAGTGGAAGAAAGGAGTTTCTCGTCGGAGATCGCCTGGGCAATCGCCTACGAGACCTTTTAGGGTACTTGACATGCAGCTAATCACAACTTTGACATCTTTATTGAGTTTACATAAACACATACTGTATTTGTTATCTTGATTGAATTTGCGTGTACATGAGCATCTTACTTTGTACTACCATGTACTGTGTGAGTATGTTAAAGAAAAATGATGATAAGCGAATGTGATTTGTGAATCCGGAGGCGCAGACCCGTTCCCCGCGGCCAAGGCCAACCCCGACCGCAGAGTTTACCGGCCGGCCACCGCCACGCAATCACCACCCGAGCGCCGAGGCAACTCCTCCTCGGCATCCAAAGATAAATATTTTTTGGGGCTATTCCACCCGCGTCCTCCTCTGCCTCTCCGCACCTCTCGCCGCTCCGCGCCTCCTCCTCCTCCCTCCTCCCCCCCACTCGCGGTCGCCTCTCCCGATAGATCTGGTGCCAGGGTTCGCGGCGCCGGCGGACGTGCGGGGGGAGGGGTCGACGCGTGCCTGGTGGCCGGAGGGGAGGATGGGGAATCCGCGTGGCGGCCTCGACGAGCAGATCGAGCAGCTCCTGCAGTGCAAGCCCCTCGTCGAGCCCGAGGTGCCGCTCCTGTCTCCTCCTCCTCCTCCTCCCCGTTTTCCCGAGTCCTGGGTGCTTGATTTTGCGTGTTTCTGGGGCGGGTTGGGGTGCTTTCTGGCGGATCGGCGGCCGGCAGGCCGGATGGATCGGTTGCCCGCCTCTATTAATTGAAAAGAATGAACCTTTGGTGCTGTACTAGGTTGCTAGCGATTGAATGTTTGAGCTGGCGCCTTCATTCCGTGCGTGAATTGTTTGGTTTGCTACGGATTTCAATGTACTAGAGAATTCTGAATGATTTCTCGCGTAATAATGTAATAATGTCGTGCAGTGTTTGTAAGAATTCTTGTAAGGTAGCGTAAGGGACATGCATAAGGGAGAGGTTCTTATATATGCTAATAGAGCTGGTCTTGACCTGCATTTTGGGCCCTGACCAATTGGACCAAAATGTGTATTAATTTTATGTTATTCTTGGTGCTTAGAAGAATTAATTTGCTATCAGGTTGCTTGGTAATGAGTTATCATCACCTTATAAACATTTTTTGCAGTTGAAAGCACTGTGTGAGAAAGCTAAAGAGATTTTGATGGAGGAGAGCAATGTTCAGGTATATCACCATGCTTTCTACATTAATTCAATCGGCAAGAAATTTTTCTGAGCTTCATTGCATTTCTTTTTGTTAGCTGAGTGAGCCTGCGTTTATCTTCTCTTGCATGAACTTTCCGTTTGCCCATGCTATCCACAAACCTTGTTAATATGTCGATGTATAGCTAGATATATTATAATGCGTGCCTACTTTGACAAACGGGAACCGAGCATTGGTCTGACTATAGCTTAATGTTTAAGGCAACCTTGAAGGTTCTGTCTGAAGAATGAGACTTGAAATTGATAAAATTTGATAGTATAATAGGTCTGGAAATTGTGGGGTTTTTATGCCTCCTGTAGTGTCAATAAAATGTTCAGGAACTATGGTGGATGTTGGTCAACTTTGCTTGCGGCCCTAATTTGAGCTTCTCATCAAGGTTCTAGTCAAATGGAAGCTGCACTACTGTCAAAAGTGTATTTTATTTTGCAGTGTCGTTAATGCAGTTTGGTATTTCTTGAAATTTAGAAAGTTTATTCATGATACAAATCTAGAATTTTATTATTATTTTCTTAGTGGATACCAGGGTTTCAAGGCATGAATATCTGAGCTTTCAATTCTAGATAGCCATGCGACTACATATAAAAATTTGTTTTTTTGGCTGTTCTGTAATTTCTAGTTGATCTTTGCCATTGCATTAAAATTCAAACTTCCTTTCAGCCTGTGAGAAGCCCTGTCACGATATGTGGTGATATTCATGGTCAGTTTCATGATCTTGCGGAACTATTCAGAATTGGTGGGAAGGTAAATCTTTTACACCCCTTTCCTTTCCCTTTTGTTTTCACGATTCCTACTGTATTTTGCTGTACTTCACCCTGACTTGGTGGATTCTTATGTCAGCTTGCTTTTTGTGTTCTTATAACCAGTGTCCTGATACAAACTACCTATTTATGGGAGATTATGTGGACCGTGGTTACTATTCTGTTGAAACTGTATCGGTAGGACTACTAACCAGCACAATTTTCTTTAGCAGTTACTTATATAGCTATCGTGCTAAGTTTTTCTTTGAAATCAAACAGCTTCTGGTAGCTTTGAAAGTTCGTTATCCGCATCGTCTTACAATTCTTAGAGGAAACCACGAGAGCCGGCAGGTAGCTTTTTATAAGAATCAAACTATGTGTATTCACATTCCGTGATCACTATTGAACACTGAACTGCAACCATTCTGCAGATCACTCAAGTTTATGGATTTTATGATGAGTGCCTACGGAAGTAAGTAACATTCATCCTATGCTTGTTTTAAGCGATGAAAGCAGCGCAATGGTTTTTGTATTATGCTATATCGATATCTGTAGTCTGTCTATCCAGGATAATTTTACAATTTCGTACATAAGGATTAATAGACGTAGTTTACATAACATGGCAAAGAATCCATATTTAACACTTTACTGTTAAAAACCAAACCACTATACTTTGCTGCTTTTGTTATGCTGTTATAATTAAGATCTTAACTAGTAAGATATGCATATTTTGCATGGCAAATGAATGGGATGCCTTGTGCTTCTTGAGGCTTAATGTGCCTCTAACGTAACAAGATGGTATAGATTTAAGGGCCTGTTTGGTTGGTGACTAATTTTGTCACACTTGCCTTACCTTACGTGCTCAAATTCTTGGCCACACTTTGGCTTGCCAAAGGGAATTTTGCCACACTGTATGTGTGTGACATGTGGGGCTTATTTCTCACAAAAAGAATCTTGCCTTAGGTGTGGCTAGAACCAAACACCCAACTAACTTGGTCAAACTTGCCTTGATGTGGCAAGGTGTGGCCAGGAACCAAACAACCCCTAAGATGCCCACTTGTAAATTGTTACAATTAACAAAAGCTCTCACAACACTTTATGATTTTGAAAGGCCATGCCCAAAGATATTAGGCGTTTTTTTAAAATAGCATTGCGAAGAATTCAGTTAGGTTCTTTATTATTGTCAAATGACCAAAATGCTGTTACTGCTTGTGTTATTAACTTAGTATTAAGATCTAATATAGTAATATATGCACATGCATGGAAAATGAATGATGCATTGGCTTCTGTTGAGACGATGGGGCCTAATTTTACCAAATGCAACAAAACTGTATGGATTTTAAGATGATCATATGCTCTGATTTCAAGCCTGTCAACCCAGCATTGGTGATATTCAAGTCGCCCAGTTGGGTGCATACTTCTGATTTTTAGTTTAAAGTACTGTCTGATGTCCTATGTTAAGGATAGCCATTTCATAGAAGCTGGTGAACATATGACACACATCATCGTTTGGTTCTTTTCCAAATTGCCATTCAAGCTTTTTTATTGAGGTCATACCATGCTGAACTGTTCATGTTCCGCATTGTTGTTGTTGTGATCTGGCCTAGCAATTGTTGTATAAAGCTTATGGGCTTATGATGTCAATGTATCAATGAGTTGGTTGGTGTGTAGTTCATCGGCACTTTGCAGCAATTGGATCCTACTCACATCCGAACTATTTAACCTGTTTGTTGCAGGTATGGGAGTGCTAATGTATGGAAAACCTTCACGGATCTTTTTGACTATTTACCATTGACAGCATTGGTTGGTATCAGTTCAATTTTATTTTGTCTGCTCTTATATCAAGTTTATTTTCATTTTGTCCCCATTTACTTGTTTGTTCTGTTGAGTTATATCAAAGGCTTTGTGCTATAGTTCCAGTGATTTATCAAATAAATTTTCTGCAACCTGGTTTTGTGTGAGGTCCACTGAAATAATTCCAGATTGTAGTTGATGTTTATTTCTTTTAAGAATGCATAGTTCATTGCAAATAAAGTTGACATTTGTTATTCTTGTAATATGTTAATCACTAGTCAAGTTTGTATAAGATAGGGAACACATAGGATGCAGTGTGTATGGTGGAATGAAAACTATTTATTTCTATTTTTGGGATGCCCAGCCTTTAAAATTTAGGCTTGGTTTACCCTAGCTTAGAAATCTTGACTATGTGTTGTCATCCATCATGTATTGCTTTCTTAGGGAATTCAATGTACATCCGAAGTTCCTAACTTTGGGGGGAACTAAACTAATCTATGTAGTGATGTTTCTTACAGCATTCCTCCTGTTAAAGTTAGTCTGTTTGTACTGTATGATTGTGTCTGTTCATTAGAATGAGGTTTTGGTTTGATAAAATCATGCAATTTTCGGTTCTGGAGTTAATGATTGAAAAGCATGCTCATTTTGTTGGTCTCGCTGAGATTTAGGATTGATAAACATACAAATGAATGTTAGCACAAGTACTGTGTTTGCTGTTTCAATTTCTTTATTTTTGTTTTGCTCTTTGCTAAATTCAACATCTTGTATTGCTGTTGCTAGGTTGAGTCGGAAATATTTTGCCTGCATGGTGGACTATCACCATCCATCGAGACACTTGATAATGTCCGCGGCTTCGACCGCATCCAAGAAGTCCCTCACGAGGGGCCAATGTGTGACCTTCTATGGTCTGATCCTGATGATCGATGTGGTTGGGGCATTTCACCACGTGGTGCCGGATACACATTTGGCCAGGTTTAGCTTATTACGTTATTTATATCCGCTCTTTTGTTTCCTTTCTTTGCTTGAGCTGATGTATGGCCTTTTTTTTCCTTCCTTCTTCCAGGATATTTCAGAACAGTTTAACCATACCAATAGCCTTAAGCTAATAGCAAGAGCTCATCAGTTAGTTATGGAGGGATTCAACTGGGCACATGTACATCTCATTCTGACCTATGCTTTCAATTGTGACCTGTTTTGCTTTCAGATTTCCTAATTCCTTGACTGAAACAGGAGCAAAAGGTTGTGACAATATTTAGTGCACCTAACTACTGTTACCGGTGCGGTAACATGGCCTCGATCTTGGAGGTGGATGACTGCAGGGAGCATACTTTCATCCAGGTAATTCCATTCAGTTCTCTCGCTGTCACCTTGTGATCTGTCCGTATTCATGACATGGCGCCGCGCTTTTGTGATCTTGTGCACCTGCAGTTTGAGCCTGCCCCAAGGAGAGGCGAGCCTGACGTGACCCGAAGGACGCCAGACTATTTCTTGTAAATGTAGCCTAGGCCATTCGTTTTTGTTTTATTTTACGGGATAGCTTAGGTTATTCCGACAGCAAACAAAAGAAAGCGCGTGATAGCTAGATGCGCCGTGTCGTGTCGTGTGGTCATAATTTTTGTTGTTTGGGTCTCGCTCTGTTTTGCTTCACTCCTTTTGTTGTAATCTGTGTGCTCATGCTGGGCTCAGGGGTGTGAATGTGATGGATGATGCTGGTAAATCAAAGGCCCGGCGTAGTAGTAATTTTGTTGACTCAAGTTGGCTGTGTAGTATAACATGTGACGATGGCATTGGTGATTTTATGGATACAGCTGAAGTCGTACACTTTGTAATAACTTGTGCGCAGTTGCTGTCAACATTGTGCACAAATTAACCAAGTTTCGATCCTGTAGTTTGGATCAGAAGAGGACCAATCTCATCGAACCGGCATGCATTTCATCAATTTGTACAGATCTGGATGATCTGTCGTTGGTTTCTCTTCTATGAATTTAAAGCCTGTGCATCCGCCTGTCGGCGGTGAGTTGAGCCACGAACGGTGGTGCCACCACCGTCATTTCCATTGTCGCTGTCGGTTGTGTGACCGGTGACGACTGACCGAACCACCCTAACTGGGTCATGGAATGCTGCTGCAGAAGAGTTGGGTGTTTTGTCCTGCGCGGGCCGTGCAGGGTGGCACGGTCCATCACCTGACGAGACTCCGTGAGCGACAATGCCGATGGACAAGCCTTGCGAACCAACGATGGACAATGCCGACGAACGTTCCTCTCGCTCGGAGATCCGTGACCGTATGAAGAGAGAGTCTTGAGATCAGTGGATTGTTTATCCTGATGGTGCGTGCCTACAGATCAGTGGATTGTTGGAGCGCAAAAGTATCCATCGATCTAATGTGGAGATTTCTTTTATGTAACGGTGAGAGGCGGCATGGGCTCAACCTGTGCAAATAATGTACAGCTCTGAGACAAAGGAAAAAAATACAAGGAATTTGATAAAGCCCGAACGCCAGGTGCGATCACATGGCAAATCAAACGTTTTCGATGGCAAGTTTAGTGACGACGCGAGGGTGACAATATTAGTTGGTAAACATGGCAACTTCGTGCTTCAATTTATTTTTAACAAAAAATCACCTGTGTCAACTAACTTGCCACCCCCGCGTCACTAAACTTGCCAGGAAAAACGTTCAATTTGCCATGTCCTCATACCAAGTACTTATCATTTCTGAGAAACAAATCAAGCTCGGGCCTTTGGGCCACCATGGAGACCATGTCACTCGACAGATCACCTGCACTTGAAGACTGTACTTTTACGCCGGTCCGTTCTATCCATAATGGACTCTCATCAAAAGGGCATGCACCACGGTGGTGCTCGCCGTCCACTGACAGGTGGAACCACAGTTTTCACACGCCAAGATTCTCTGCCTCCACCAGCTCTGGTAAAAAAGATCCATCGACCTCAGGAAAGGCCACTGGCTGCACCACTCTCCTCTCCCGCCGCGTCATCGTTGGCAAAGGTTCGGCCAGGAATTCGCAGCACTAATTAAATCCGCCGTACATGTGCACTATGCCCATGCCCAGCTGCTTTCTGCACACCACATTCAGTAGCATCGTCGTTTGTTAATTGATGGAATAATTAGTAACTAGTAGTATTGGTACCGCTGTACTACTAGTAGATGGCAGTGTCGCCCTCGCTAGCTAGCTAATCAATAGGCTCGATAGGCTTAGGGAGCAAGCCTGCGTACCGACAACATGATTACTGCGTACCTTGATATGCGTCCATCCGCATGAATTTGTTGATCAATGGACCCGTAACATTGATGGGATTTGCCGATTTGAGTCAACTCAGCATTTGTGTATGCTAGGTTGGTTGGGTGAGAACGAGATCCCGCTTATGCTTGAAAGGAGCTCGCACCTGCTCTGCCGTGCAAAGATTAGTAGAAGCACAAGTATATGCATGATCATGCAGTTTCAATCAACCGGCCCTAGCGTGCTTTACATAAAGCAAAAGCAAAATATATTTGAATTTGAATGGTTTGTGATTGGGTACGGTCGCTAAGCTAAGTACGTAGCCGTCGGAATATCAGACCCAAATGGACAGTTGAACCACTGCCTAACTAACTGCCCATGCAGAATGATAGTAACCTTGCGGCTAATGCTTGTTAATTTCTAGCGTGATGATTAGATTCTAAATAAAACAAGCTCAGCGAGTGAGCACGGGCTCGCTTATCGCACTAAAACTGCGATTGAATCATTGCCAACACGATTTCCACGGGCATCATCATATGAATGAAAGTGAAGGGTTGATGTCTCGTGTCCCTCTCCTTGTCCGTATGATAAATGTGCCCTTCATGTATGTGGCAGTCCTACTACTTTGGTTGTCATTTGCGGTCTTGTGTACCACCTAAACAAAAACTGAGTGGTGGTGTTACCTGTTAAAAAAAACCGGCCCTAGCGATCATTTACCTGTTAAAAAAAATCCAACCCATCCGGGCTTCTCAAACCGGTCTTAAACTCCCGGACTGACAGGCAACCCTCATATCCAGTCTAAATTTGAGACATATATGTGGAAGACCGGGCGCATCCGTCATGTCGGATTGACGTCATGGTCTCGCTCGAAAACACTGTGAAACTCGACAGTCCGAAGCTCGTGTGCTCTGTCGGACCGATGGTGTCGCGTGACGCTGCTCTGGCGGGCCGCGTAGTGCCCTGGCTCGGCTATTTAAACCGACCGCCGGCACCGAAACCATACCGTCCACATTTCCTCCCCTCTCATCCCGTCCGCCCCGCCACTTTCCACTCGTCGGCCGCTCATCGTCCGCCACCACCAGTATAGCCCGTGGCGGAGCCATAACTTTTGTGAAGCCTGGGCAAATTTAAGCCAACTGCAAAAATCAAAATTGGATTTTTGGATACAAAACATATAAAATAGCAGCAAACATCGGGACCAAAACTCCACATTAATAAAAATATAATCAAAATATAGTAATAGGAATGTGAAAATAAAATATAAACATAATAGTCATACAACCGGGATTTTAAAATGAACTAATATATAAATATTTGGATTTAATTCATTGGCATCCTTAGGTAGTGGATATGGCGCCTATACTTCTGTTTCTAGATGTACATCATTCACATTTTCATTGTTTGTTCAATTAATAAAAAAAAGTTCTTCTCACTAAAATTTATTGATTCAGTTTTTGAAGTTAACGTTCAACTATATAGAACAAATCGCTCACGAAGTTGTGATCATCCCCAATGAATAATTCATCACGCCCTGTCCTGAAACTTTAAGCCCTAAATTTATTAAGGCCCAAACCAGTCAGTAATCTTACCTGGACGGCTGATCCGATAATGGAGGAAACGAGTAGGTAAGGATGCGATCTGTTCCTAGGGATGGATCTCACGTAAACAGTCCACTAAGAGCATCTAAAGCCGGACATTGCAAATCCGGCCTCAAATGCCCGCGGACACGTTGACCGGGCCGCCTCAAATTAGCCACTTTGCATCCGCCTCTCCCATATTTCATCCCCTAAATCCATACAAAACATGCAAAAGTAATCTTACGTACTACCCTAGCTATTCTTTGTCGTCCGAGATATCCACGACGACGGTGCCGGGCGCCGGCTAGACGGGCGGGTAGGAGTGAACGTGATGGATGATGCTGGTAAATCAAAGGCCTCGCGTGGTAGTAATTTTGCTGACTTTGAAGTTTTTTTTTTTTGAAACAGAACTGACTTTGAAGTTGGCTGTGTAGTGTAACATGCGACGATGGCATTTGTGATTCTATGGAGACAGCTGGACTCGTACACTTGTAATAACTTGTGCAGCAGTTGTTGTCAACATTGTGCACAAATTAACCAAGCTTGGATCCCATAGTAGGAAGCTAGGATCGGAAGAGGATTAATAATCTCATCGAACCGGCATGGATTTCATCAGCTTGTACGGATCTGCCGTTGGTTTCTCTTCTGGTATGAATTTGGAGCCTGTGCATGCATCCACCTGTTGGATGGCGGGTTGACTGCCGGCGACGGTCCTCTCTATTGCCGCCATCCGTCCTGTGACCGGCGACGACTGACCTACGCACACTGCTTACCTGGGTCATGGAATGCTGCTGGAGAAGAGTTGGATGCTAGCGCTACTGCAGCCCTGTGCGGCCGTGCGTGGTGCCACGGTCCATCTCCTGACAAGACCGCGTGAGTGACGATGTCGACGGACAAGCCTTGCGAACCAACGATGTCGACCGTGCCACCATTCCACTCACAGGGAAGACACTGACTGACAGCGTGCCACCATTCTACTCACAGGGGAATATACCAACAGCGCAAAGTGTACCGAGCACAGCTACGAAGCTGATGGGAACCAACGTCCCTCTCGCTCGCTCGGAGATCCGTGACCGTATGAAGAGAGACAAGTTTGTTTTTCCTCACGGTGTATCAGTTTTTTTTTGAACAACAAAAGGCGCACTAGGCGCCAAACTTTCTTATTTCAGCTCAGAAACACCCTACAACATGAATTACAAAGCCCTGAAATTGAAAAGTAGAGAGAAGAGAAACTACAGGGCAAGTCATATTCCGATGAGCTGAAGCGAAACAACATATATCAGGTTCTACCACTGATGTTAGAACCTGGTGAGCTACATTGTGTGCAATACAATTGATCTCCCTAGAGATGTGAAACACCTGGGACTGAAGATCTGAGGAGTAGCAGAAGAAGTCAGCCAGAATTTTCCTTATAGTCCAAGGAGTAGTAGATTCCTTAATCTTTCTGCTAGCCGCCCATGACGCCAAAGACAGATTGTCAGTGAGGAAAGTGGGCTGAAAAATGCATAGCTGTTTGGCCACTCTAGCCGCCAAAAGAAGCGCCAAAGCTTCAGCTTGTAAAGGTGTATATGTGATAACAGTAGAAGCTTGGATCTGCACATTGACCTCCAATTGGTCTTGTGGTAAAGAGAGGTAAATTCCAATTCCAGTAGCAACAGATCCTTGAGTCAAGCCTGGAATTTTTTTGCATCTAAATGCTGCATCAGAGTATACTTTTGGTCCTGTAACTTGAAGATCAGATTTAATCGTTTTCCCCTGCATAGGAATCTGATTAGTAAGAGGTAAAACACCGACCATCTCATTGGATTTGAGCTGAGAAGAAATATGTATAGAATCATCGAGTTCATTACACAGGGCTATAGCAGCAGTGTTAATATGATAAGGAAGAGATTTTTCCCTACTAAATAAATAATCATTCCTAGCTTTTCAAAGACACCACATAAAGTTGAGAATGTTGGTAGAGAAGCATGAGGATGATTCATATTAATCAGAGCAAGGAAAATACTGTGAATATTAGGATTACTTTGAACTAAAATATCCATTCTAATGCACCAAGGATTCAGAAACCAAGCAGCTCTAGCAAAATCACAAAGAAAAAATAAATGCATCTCATCCTCAGGCTTACCGCATCTGCTACAAAGTTGAGATATGTGCACGGAGAAGCGGCCAGCTCTCAAACCTGTGGGAAAAGCTTTTCTAAGAAGCCTCTAAGCAAAAGTTTTTACCCTGGGAATCATCATCTTTTGTTTCCAGACCTCATTTAGAAGATTCTTGACCTGCAAAGAAACCTGAGAAGGTGCAAATCTAGGATTGGCATGAATGTCCTGCAAACACAGCTTATAAGTAGATTTAGAAGTACAAATACCATTAGGGGTAAGGTCCCAACACAAAATATCTGGACCGTCCTCTTGAATAATATCAGTCTGCATAATAGTAGAAGCAAGAGGTTGTTGGAAAAGAGAGTAAATAAGGGTAGAATTCCATTCTTTCCTATGAGGAACCCAAAGATCTTTAACAAGAGAAGGGTAACTATATCCTAAAGGTTGAATAATAAGATGATCATAAATAGCATTCCAACGCGAGCACCAAGGGGTGCTCCATATAGAAATATTACCTTGAGTAATCTGATAAAAAGAATGAGCTTTGAGTTTGGGCAGTATTTTAAGAATGGAGGACCAAAAAGCTGATTTTGGATTAGAAGGGCTAGCAGTCCAGATGGAAGAATCATGGAAGTATTTGGACTTAAGAACAAGATGGAGATGGGAAGAAGAATCTTTCGCTATACGCCAAGCAGCTGCAAGCATCAGGCCTTCATTAATGGCTTGTAAGTTCCTAATACTTGCCCACCAAAAGTTCCTAATAATAGTAGTGAGTTTGGCTATGAACTTCTTAGGAAATAAAATATTAGCCATATAGTAAACAGGAATATCAGAAAAAACTGATCTAATCAATTCAAGCCTAGCTGCATGAGAGAGCAAGTTGGCCTTATAAGCAGGAAGCTTATTCATGAATTTATCCAAAACAAAATTGTAGGCCGCAGATCTATTATTAGCAGGAAGAATAAGAGGATGACCAAGATGAGAAAAATTAGCATCCATGTTAGAAATAGGAAAAATCTGCTTAATATCTTGAATAACAGCCTGACTAACATGAGCACTAAACATAATAGCAGACTTGGCCCAATTTGGAGTTTGACCTGACATGGAACAAAAATGATTGATAATGTTGGCCATAGCATTAACTTCCTGAACAGTAGCTTGACCACATACCAACAAATCATCTGCAAACAAAAGAGAGTGAATCGGAGGGCAATTTGGTCCAAGCAAAATATCCTGAAGACTATGAGCAGCTAAAGCTTCGTTAAGAGCAAGAGATAATTCATTAATGGCAATAACAAACAAATAAGGGGACATAGGACAACCTTGACGAATACCCCTAGAACTTTTGAATTTATGAGAAGGCCTACCATTAATGACCACAAAAAAAGTAGGAGAAGAAATGCACTCATAAATCAAATTTATGAAATGAGCATGCAATCCTTTACGTGCAAGAGCTGAAACAATGAAGCTCCATTCTAAACGATCGAAAGCCTTAGCAAGATCAATTTTAAGCATGAAAGCAAGGTGATTCCAAGAAAGAAGAGCAAAAGAGTGAGAAATCTCTTGAGCAATAATGACATTGTCACTAATTCTTCTACCTTCAATGAAAGCTTGTTGAGCAGGGTCAATATAATCTGGAAGATGAGGCTTAAGACGATTAGCTAAAGATTTGGCAATGATTTTATAAATAACATTGCAAAGACTAATGGGACGATAATCCATAGGAACCTGAGGAACAAGTTTTTTTTGGAATGAGAGCAATGTTTGTATCACTCACGTGAGAGGGCAATATACCTGTTCTATAAAAATTGACTACCAATTGAGTGACATCGTCTCCTATCCAATTCCAAGTAGCCAAATAAAACTCAACATTAAAACCATCTGGCCCTAGAGAAGCATTCAACTTCATGTCCTTCAAAATCTGCAAGACCTCATTTTTATCCGGAATTAAATAAGTAGGGTCCAAAGAGCCCTCCGGTAATTGAGAAGCAAGAAAAGGTCTACCACAGTTGATATGAGTGGAAGAGAAGATATATCTGAAATAATTAACAAAGGTATTAGCAATGAGACTAGGCTTAAAATGCACAATATTATTTTCATCCTTAACCGAGCAGATAGTATTCCTTTTCCTTCTCTTAAGCACAACTTGATGAAAAAAATTCGTATTACGATCACCATCAGTAGCCCGTCCCTTCTTACTTCTTTGCTTATAAAAACTATTCAGTTTAGAGAGAGTTTGCATACCTAAGAATAAGCGAATTTTCTAAAGCATGATCTTGCTGATTGATTGGAAGCTCCTGAATCTACTTGATACTAGATTCTAGTTCCTGAAGCTCTTGCTGAAAAGGTTTCTTCTTCCTACACCAAGTTTTCAAAGCCCCTGCCAAAGAAGAGGTTTTTGCAACAAAAGAGCCTGCTCTAGCATTGTTCCAAGCAGACTTAGCAAAACTACTAAAATCCTTCTCCATTAACCACCAATTTTCAAATTTGAAAGTCTGCTTAGGTTTAACAAAACTACCATCAGTAGAAATAAGTATGGGAGCATGGTCACTAACGATGATAGGTAAATTAAGCACCTTAGTATTGGGGTAATGAGCACACCAATCAGCATTAACAAGACAACGATCCAAACGTATGTAAATAGGATTAACAGTGTGCTGCCTATTGCGCCAAGTGTAAGCAGGACCACTAAAACCGATGTCAAAGAAACCACAGTTTTTGACAATAGAACGAAAAGCAGACATACAAAAATAATTTACACTACCATTACACCCATCTGTATCATACAAAATATCATTAATGTCTCCCATACAGATCATGGGTTTTTCGAGGTTATCATACACAAAAGTGGAAACCTGATTCCAAATGGCACTAGTCTGCCTATGATAAGGATCACCATATATACATATCAAACAAAAGTGAACCCCCGAGGCTAGATGAACTACATTGGCTAGGATAAAGTGAAAGGAGGAACTATGAACAGAGATTTTAAGATCATCATTCCACATAGCCAGAGCCCTCTTGAAGCACCTCTAGAAGGAACAACAAAACTATTAGCCACATCAAACCTATTAACAAGATCAACCGAATGAACCTTCGAAGATTTGATTTCTGAAACAAATATTACCTGAGCTTTTGTAGAACGGATCAGATTTTCTAGGAACAACATTCGATCGCTATCGAGGCCCCGGCCCATACCTCGGCAATTCCAAGCTATGGCTTTCATGGCGCCCGAGGCGCGTTAGGGCCATGCGCCGCTGCCCGAGAAAAGGATTGCGCTAAGTTCCTATCTGCATCATCATCCAACTCCATGTTATGTCCAGACTGATTCTTGTTGATATCTAGTGTACTAGAGTCATCTTGATTTTCCATTGTGACTTGAGCTGTAGGGCTACAAATGCTACCATGAACATGCAGACCCTTGTGATGGAGGCGATCAATGCCAGGAGGAGAGAAAGCCCCCTGACGGGATCCAACTGTACCCTCACTGACAGATGGCGAAGGTGTGCTCAGGGTCGAGGGATCATAGCTTCCTCCTTCGTGCTGACGAAATGCCATAACTGATAAATGTTCAGTGCTAGCTTCAAAAGACATGCTCCCCAAATTTTTGCATCGGCTTGTGCACACATTATTGCTACTGTCCAGTTGAGCCGATCCGCTGTCGCGCTTCCAAGTGGAAGAACGAGCACGATTGCGAAGAAACCCATGGAAATTAGGACACACACTTCCAGATTCGTCGTTCGGAGGAATGTCCCATCTGCTATTCCTAGATCGATGGTAGCTCCGTTGAGATGTTGTGGATCCACGAAACTCAGCGCCCCCCAAAAAAACTCCTCTGACTGAACTCTTTACCACAGTGCTGGCAACACCGTCA
Source organism: Triticum aestivum (assembly GCF_018294505.1). Classification (NCBI taxonomy): domain Eukaryota; kingdom Viridiplantae; phylum Streptophyta; class Magnoliopsida; order Poales; family Poaceae; genus Triticum; species Triticum aestivum. The sequence continues at coordinate 482,137,765 of NC_057806.1, forward strand.
CTAAGAACAGGGGCGGCTCCCACACCACCAGCTGGATAAGATTGTCCAATGAAAACTTGCGTGTCTGGCAGAGCACCGAGTAAGCTTGATTGACTGGCAGCCTTCTTCGCCGGAGGAGAGGGGATACCAAAAAGTGAGGCGGATGTACGTTTGGGACTGGATCGAGTAGGCGAGGGAATGGGATGGCGGGTAGGAGAAGGGAAAAGCGCTGCGCCCGGGGAAGGGGAAGGACAAATAGCGACATTTGCACCGAAAACTTTGTCCTCCAAATGCATTTGAATAGCAGAGGTAGGGGAAGTCTGCACAAAGTGAGATGAAGGGACAACACACCGACTAGGAATATCTGCGAGGCGAAGAGGATTATTTTGGGCAGTCTGCTGGTCCAAATCTGGCTCATATCTCTGTCCCTGAATATGCATCTCTTCAGCAGACGTGCACCGAGAGCCTGGCAACTGCTGCGATAATGGGCCCGACTGTTTTGCACCCCCTATCTGCTCCGGGTCAGCAAGAGCACCACTTTGCTGTACTGAATGCTGAAGAGCTTCAACTCACCCTCCTTCTACGTAATTGCTTTGCCCAACATCTATCTCCTTATTACCTGCATCTGGTAACACCGTTGTATCCATTAAATCACCACTTTGACTCTGCTGCTGACTGTGAATGAACTCTCCTTCCATTCTTTTATTTTCTTCATTAATTTTCCTTAAAGATAATACCTTCTGATTTCCTTTTTCAGCAGAATCCTCTCCTGACATCTTTCCTTTTCCTTTGGGATCCTCTATGAACTGCTTCTGCAACCTTGCTAGCTGAGTATTGATGAAAGATGAGAATGAATTTGCTTCTGCCTGAACATTTCCTCCTGAAAGAGTAGGAATCAACTCTGCATTAGTCATCCACTGCCCAAATCTATTTGGTGAGATTTCTTCCAAAGAAACTTGCAGCCTGTTTCTTGAAATGAGAACACTATTTCTGATCTTCCAATGCTGAACACTATGAAACATAACTCCACAAAAAGTGCAGATTCTGCCAATTTTCTCATAGAATAAGTAAGCCCAACCAGCAGAATCCTTGGCAAAAGAAACCCAAACTCTATCTCTGACTGCTTTACTAACCTGAGCTTTAATGGTACCCCAAATGTAATTCTCCCTAGCAAATATCATACTCTGATTTATAGGATGAAATTCTTAGATCTGGCCAACACTTTGCAAGATGTTTGCAAGTAGAGCTTGAGTTCTAAATCTCATGGGAATACCATAAATCCGAATAGTCACGTAGATAGTGTCAAACTTATAGTCCTGAATATTCCTATTTTGCTCCTCTGGATCCATCCATTCAAGCAAGAAATTGTCTGAACCCATGCTCCAAGGCTGACGAGTAATGACAAACATAACAGCATCCAAAGAATGAAAATGAGCCACAAAGATGTACCTTGATAATTGTGATATACCATAATAGTTATCCTTCCATGCTCTAGCCATAGATTGCCGCACAGCCTGAAGGGAAAGAACCCTGATAGGACCTCTTGTAGATGCAAGCTTCATCAGAATATTGAACTCTGCATCCTGACCCTCTTCTTGCCTGTACTGCTCAGCCTGAATATGAACTACCTCCGGCTCATTGATCGACAACGCTTGCATGTTGAGTTCAATCCCGGGATCTGACCTCACAACCCGAGAGGAAAGCTGCGAGACTTGATTTACTCCATCTCTTCTCAGATCCGCCTTCTGCGGAAGAGCATCAGGATCTTCCATGCGAGTAGAAGATCTGTCCACATTCACATCTAACTAGCGAAGGGAAAAACGAGGGAGAGGCAACAAAATAGCAGGAGAGAAAGCGGAGTAATCAGAAAAGTAGATGGGAGAAATAGTAGGGGATTAGAGAACAAGAACAAGATTATGTGGAGAAAGGGAGGAGGAAAAGCAGAGGAGGAGAGAAGGCTAGAGCGGCATAGCGCCAGTCCAGAAAAGTCTAGAGCCCCCACAAAAAAGGGGGTAAGATGCACGTTCAAGTTGAAGCATGAGCACACAAGTCTGCTCGGATGAGAGAGGTTAGCGGGGATTTCTGCGAGATCACGGTGTATCAGTGGATTGTTGGAGCGCAAAAACTATCCATCGACCTACTGTGGAGATTTCTTTCACCCAATGGTAGACGGGCATGGGCTCAACCTGTACAACTAATGTAAGTAGCTTTGTGAGAAAAAGAAAAGAATCAAAGCCTCGGCTTTTGGCCTGCCATGGAAACAAAAGTCATTTGACAGATCACCTGCACTTGGAGACTCTACTTTTACGTTTGTCCGTTCTACTAGCCATAACGGACTTTCATCAAAAGACATGCGACATTGGTGGTGCTCGCCATTCCCAGATAGGTGAAACCATTTTTTTAGGGTATCATGGTTTTCACAAGTGCCAAAATTCTCTGCCTGCCTCCACCGGCTCCGGTAAAAAGGTCATACCTTTCCGCCGAGATCGAAAAAGCCCACTAGCTGCACCACCAGCACCACTCTCCTCTCCTGGCCGGCGGCCTCACCAAGATTGTGCCGCCGCCAGCCGCGTCATCATCATTGTCCGGCTAGGAATTTAAACAACTAATTAAATCCGTCGTACATGTGCGTTGTGCTCATGCCCGACTGCTTTCTGAGCACCACATTCAGTACTACTAGCATCGTCGTTTGCTGATTGCTGGAGTAATTAATTAGGAGGAGTAGTACTGGTTGGCAGTGTCGCTCTAGCTAGCTAAGAATAATGTAATCAAATAGTCCTGACAAGATTAGGGAGCAAGCATGTGTACCGACGACATGATTATACCTACATGCACAGATCGGCATGAATTTGTTGATCAATGGACCGGTGACATCGATAGGATCCGAGGCAACTCGCATTTGTATATGCTAGATGAGAACGAGATCCCACGAATGCTCGAAAGATTAGAGCATCTACAACAAAGGATAGATTAGCAAAGCAGTCACTCCCAACTGCAGATGAAACCGATACCGGGCACCTCAAACCCGTCTCATACGTCTGGGCGGTCCGTTCGGTCACTAACCGGTCACGTTTTTTCGATCCAGACGGACACCTCAAACGGGTCTCAAACGCCCGGGCTGACCGATACCCCTCATATCCAGTCCAAATATGGGGTGGATATGGGGTGCCCGAGCACGCCCGTCACGTTGGACTCGGACCCATACTGGCCCACCCGACCCCACTTGTATTCATAACCATCCGCTCGCCGGAGCAAATCCTAGCCACCTCACCCCCCTCCCTTCCGTCACCCAAGCTCACTTCCGGTGGTTTCCGGTCTTTCTCTACCATGACAGGCAGCGGATCGGATTCTGACCAGTCCGGATCCGAAGAATGGGGTGTCACCCCGTGCGGGATGGAGGAGGCAATGGCAGTCTGCCGCACCCGGAGGACAGCGCCCGGCCGACGGACGGGTCTGTCCGCCGCGACGCCATAGCGTCGGTCATCGGGCGCTCGGGTCCTCTGGTGCCGGATCCTCGCGGTCCCGACAGCCGGAACACCTCTCCTTCCCCATCACCGGCCGGGCAGACTACGAGTCCCACCGGGAACGGGCGGCCTGTCGTGGGAAGGAGAGGATAAGGGCTGCCGAAGCCCGTGTCGCGGCGAAAATGGCAGCAGCGGAGGCGGCTAATGTGGCAACGCGGGTAGCTACAGAGGAGGAAGCCATTCACGCCTGCATTGTGAAGAAACGACAGTGGAGGAACACGTGCGCCCTCGCCCGAGTGTAGAATCGGGCGGTCTGTGCCATGGTCGGACTGCCACCGAAGGAGGAGGAGGACATCGACGACGAGGACAACTTTGGCGACGAGCAGATCTGACTTGATCTGTACTGCATCTTCGACCGGTACTTCTGCGAGAAGGACGGCAAGGGCGCCGGGAAGGGCAAGGACAACCTTGGATGAACTCCACCATAGCCAAACATGCCAAATTTTGGTAGCCCGATGGCATGTTAGTTAGTAGTGATAGCCGGACGATGTGTGTGCATCGATGTAGTTGCATGAGGTTGTATGGATTCGAAATATGGTAATTGAGGTGTTTGGATGTGGATTACATTATTTGAGAGGTGTCCGGTCAGTGTCCACGGACGCACCCGAGCCCGTCGGACGTTTGAGGGGCCGGATTTGCCAAACCCGGTTGTAAATGCCACTAGTAGGAGTACAAGTATATGCATGACCATGCAATTTCAATCAACCAGCCCTGGTATGCTTATTGGGTTGAGTCGCTAAGCTGCGTAGGTAGTCCTCGGAATATCGGACCTAAATGGACAGTACCACTGCCCTAACTAACTAGGATGCATCCATCCGCCCATGCAGAACGATGGTTACCTTGTACCTAATCTTTGTTAGTTTCTGATGTGATGATTAAGTTATAAATAAAACAAGCTGCAGGTGTGCTCGCTTAATCGACTAGAACTGTGATCGAATCATTGCCGACACAATTTCCACGGACACGATGATTCTAAAGTGAAGGTTTGGTGTCTCGTGTCCCTCTCATCGTCCGTATGCTGTTTTTCTTCATTCTTTTGACAATCTTGATGCACGCATAATCGACCCTTTTCATTATGTTCTTCTTTTTTTTGCGGGGATTTATTTCATGGGCACAAAGATTAACTAGTCACGGGGAATATACTTGAGGTCGATCGATCGATCGGTCACGGGTGAGCACAGTTAAGGCTAGTCATAGTGGGAGTAACTTAGATAGTAACATAGCGCACTCCAAGAAATTTTTGCTTATGTGGCAAGTATTTAATGTGAGGTGGTAACATAATATGTTACTGTAACATAGCGCTTTTCAAGACAAGATGAGTCTACAAGCTAATAAATGAAGCCATCTATGACACTACTATCATGTTACTTTGCATTATGAAGGTAGTAATTTAGACTAGTGTCATGCATATGACACCAGTCTAAGTTACTCCCCACTATGACCAGCCTAATGACTTAATGGGATGGAATTGAATGGGGATCCGATCCGCCTAATGACTTAATGGGATGGAATTGAATGGGGATCCGATCCGATCGATCGAGTAATCAGGCCAGGCCAGTGGTGTTTGCGTTGCATGGAGCGCATTTCCGGGCGGGTCCATGCCATGGTGGCAGCGCTGGCAAAATTGATAAATTTGACCTATGGACGAAATCAAATCACAAAATGAACTGCCGATGAAATTATTTCACGCGGCTGACCTTTTTGTGTGACGCCCGACACGAAGGCGCCACACTACACTGTGCAACGCCTCGCAGATAGGCGCTACCCGTCTGGCCAGCGTTGCACCCGTGTGATCCGAAAATTACTAAGTCAGTGTGCAGCGCCTGAGAGCTAGGCGCCACACTATACAGTGTAGCGCCTAGCTTCTAGGCGTTGCACTAGTGGCTGCTTCATTTTGTAGTGCAACCACTAGTGCAGCGCCTGAGAGCTAGGCGCCACACTATAAGTGCAGCGCCTAGCTCGTAGGCTCTGCACAATGACTTAGCAATTTTTAGACAGTCTGGGGTGCAACGCTGGCCAGTCGTGTAGCGCCTATCTATGAGGCGTTGCACAATGTAGTGTGACGCCTTCGTGTCGGGCGTCACATAAAAAGGTTAGCCGCGTGAAATAGTTTCACGGATAGTTCATTCTGTAATTTAATTTCATTTACAGGTTAAATTTGTCAAATTTGCCGGCAGCGCTTGTCTCTTCCTCGGAACAGGAAACACCACCGTACCGCTACCAGCAAGAACGATAAGTGTGCCCTTGATGCATGCATGTGGCAGTCCTACGATAAATCATTGCCGAGTACTTTGGTCGTCATTTGGCGGTCTTGTGTAGCACTACCACCTCCACCTAAACGAAAAGTGACAATTCGTGTTAGGTTTCAACGTCTTATGTGTTTGTGTACGATAAACTGACCGTGTGTTTGATGAATTTTCTGCACCTTTTGAACGGCGGAGCTCTGTCGGTGTCGGACTCCCAGTCTCCCACGGGAGCTTTTGTGTGCGAAGAGGAACTGGGATGGGGACATGTGCATGCACGTACGTACAGTAGGCCGCAAAAAGGAAGCAAATGGAAAAGAAACCTAATAATCTGTACTACTATTAAAAGAGTAAACATGAATTAATCTAAACCCCCAAACTTAGTGTACACAAGAAAACCAGCATCCTTGGATCTAACCCACTTAATTATATCTAAGAGCCCGTATTACTTCGATGATCTGCCTTAGAAACCAATGGACGAGATTAAATGTTCTGCCAGTCTGCCACCAACGAACGGTCCCACGCATGCCCACTAATCCGCTCACGACGTCGTACCCCCGAACCGACATCACGTCTCAGTTGAAAAAAAAGAAACATCACATCCCGACTCCACCCCTCCCCAGCCGCCACAGAACTCCTCCCTGTTCCCATCGCCGTCGCCCCGTCGTGAGGAACCAACCTCCCGAAGCATCCGGAGCGGCAAGCGCTGGAAGAATGAAGAGATGGCGTCTGCGGCGACGACGAAGGAGATGGGGCGGACGTCCTACATCTGGATCAAGCGCGAGGAGGAGCGGCGTGAGGCTTCCTGGAAGGAGCCCGAGGGCCGGGTCTTCTCCTTGGCGAGCCCTGCGACCAGATCCTCGCCGGTCGTGCCTCCTTCGCCGACCTCACCGCACAGCAGTCCGGCTCCTGGGGAGTGAAACGTGCGTAGATGAGATTCTCCAGATTGTTTTCTTCTTCTCTCTCCCTACCAATCCTTCTTGCTTCCCCTCTTGTGTCTCTCGATGCTACTATATCTATATGCAGGTTTTGACATGCCTTTTGTTTGTGTTGGCAGGAACTCCAGTTCACGCTCTGTTTTGGTGGATCTCACGACGCTCAGGAGGTGTTCGACGAAATGCAAAGCCAGAGAAAAACTAGAGATGAGACACAAGTTCAGTTTTCTCTTCAGGCAAGGAATGCCTTTCTCTCTTTTGCTCTGGCCAGCAACATGGCCGGCTCCCTCTCTTTTGTGTGCAGTTACACAAACACACACATGTATGGCCTGCAGACATGCTCAGACATCCTCAGCACACATAGACGTCGCTACAGTGCAGGGACACACACAACAGCCTACTGTCAACTCCGCATGCTACTACACACGAGCATGGTCTATACACTGTCTAGATTGCAACAAGGATTACATTAACAGTTTGAACCGGGCTTGATTTTTTTGGTTAAGATTCAATGATGGTTTGGTGTTACTCTATTTTTACTATTGTTTCCTTATCAATATTTCACTGCTGTGGTAGTGAAACATTTATCTATTACGTACTTTTTCGTTGACAGACGAATGTGCTGTTTGAACTGTTTTCCCTAGATGAAGGAAGTACAGTTTGCATGTACTAATTTTTTACTGTTAGTTTCAGATTATCCCCTTTCCTGTGTGCATTTACTAGATGCTTAAATTAATATATGGATCGTCTTCGGTCCAGCAAGATCTATTTAGCAAATTAAAATTTCTCATCCAGTGTTCAGTTATTTTCTCAACTTATTTGCTGCTCATGTATGTGTTAACCTGTACTGAGATTGTTTATTATATATATGTCTATGTCCTGCTTCTGTAATGTGATGCATCTATTTAGGGAAGTCATTCTAGGTAACACACCTGACTTGGATCAGCTCAAAATTGCTATTATGAATATAATTTATTTCACATAGATAATGAGCTATTTCATGCAGTTCTTGTCCCTGGAGACTTCTCAAGTGCAACTTACGAGTATCTTGAACCATCAACACCGCCTCCAGCTGACACCACCCTAGGCTCTGGGGAGTACACCGGGTCGCCGACAGCTGCTTAGGTGATGGCAGCGGGCGGGGCTGGTGTTCTTCTTGGCGCACGTGCGTTACCTCTCCAAGATCCATGAGCTTGGTGATAGGTTGCTCATCCTATGATGCTCGCTTGCTCACCCTGCTCGGTATCTACCACCATGCCATCATCATTGTCATGCTACCTCTGGCTCGCCATTGGGATGGAGTTCTCATGTGGAGTTGTTTGGATGTGCGTGCAGGTGCAAGAAATTCAGGAAGTTGGGCAAAGTAGGGTCGTTCTGGAGGCCATCACTGTTGCGCATCGCCGACCGGGCCAAAATCTTGTCAGATTATGCGTGGACGCTAGCAACCTCGAAGCATGCTACCATCTTGGAAATTGTAAGAACAATTGGCACAATTATTAATCATGTTCCCTTTCTTTCCTTTGTGCTTAGCAAATGTAACTGGTTGATCTTTCTATTGTTTTTGGTGTGTCAATAGATCTGATCGTATTTCTGGGGAGCCGGGAGGTAGGAGCAACGCTGATGATGACCGTGACGGTGGGTGACACCGCCGGGAGGCAATGCACTCCCTGTGTGTCGTTCAATTCATTGGCATTGGTGCCACCAAGGACGATCACAACAAATGATATTTTTCCTTTGATTTTCTTTCTGACGGTGGTGGATTGGTTGCTCCTTGGTGCGTGGATTTTTAAATGTAGGCTGCTGGTGAGGAAACAAAGTTGGTGAAAATATCAAAGCTGGACAAAAATAATAGAAACATTAAGCACAGAGCCTATCTTTTTTCTCAAGTAATGCTTCCCAGCCCCGATTGCCATGGACATTGTGATTATGGGATGTTGGAACATTTGGATGCAAAGAAATGGGAAAATCTTCAAGGCTGTTCCCCCAGGAATTCATGCCTGGAAGCAGGGTCTATACCAAGATCTTTCTCTGGTCAAATATCGCACTAAAGAGAAGAATGTTGCCGCTCTTGAGCAATGGTTGAATTCCCTTCTTTCATAAGAGCTCGTAGATAATTTTTATCTATATTAGAGAAAACTGGAGTTGGCTAGATTTCCTGTATTTTCTTTTTAGTTTGGCTGTACATATTTATTTTTATAAATGAAAATATACCGTAGAACTATTGTTCTACTGTTCCGGGGGTCAAAAAAGCACAAAATGTGTTGTACCTAAATTAGCTGCCTGGAAACATAGGGCCCGTGCTAAATGACTGAAGGGTGAGAAACAACTTCGAGCCGAGAATTGGAGACCGGTGAGATAGAGTTCGGCCATAGTGTACTGCCTGGAAAGGAAGGCATTGCACTGGAGGGTGGCGCAAGTGGTAATGGAGGAGGCGGTGATGAGTATTGCGTCAGGCGGCAATCGGATTTAAGCGTGGAAGATATGGGCATCGATATGAGAGTGGGCGAGAGCCATAGGAAAAAGGGATCTGGTGAAGAAAGAACATAAGAGATGGGTGTGGGTCAGTGGATGTTATCGGCCTGGCTAAGCCAACGTGGTACATGCAAACTTTTTTTCTTTTCTGAGTTGTACTAGGCTAAATCTCACTATATTTGTACGTGTTCATATGTCATTTGTTTTTCAAAACAAAATAAATAATGAAAATGTAGAATAATGTAAAATCAAAATAAGCATGTTCATGAATTCAAACTCATTATTTTTTATTTTTGTTATATATATATATATATATATATATATATATATATATATATATATATATATATATATATATATATATATATATAGGACAAATGTTTCCTACAAGCAGTGGTAGTTACCACCACTTGTGTTTTGTATGTTGTATATAGTATCTGAGAGTATGTACGTGTAGTATGTAGTATATAATAATGATTAGGTAGTATATATACTAGTTTTTAGGTAGTATATACCATGTTTTGAGTATGCTCTTTTTTACGTACAAATATGTACGTATTTCATAAATATAACAAAAACTATGGGCCCATATGCAATTTTTTCATATAACTTGCTTTGAGATATCTTACATATAATATACAAATATATTTAAAATGATAAAGTAGTATATATACTACCACATGGTAGTATATGAGACATATGGGGTAACTACCACTGGGTGGTATAATGGATTTTTCCATATATATATATATATATATATATATATATATATATCCTTGTCATTTTGATGGTATAAAAAACTAATAGACAAACCACTGTTTTGGTATTATTATACATTCTTTATTTGTACTCACATATGCATGTATGCACGTACACGCTTTACTAGTTATGTAAAGGCGCGGCGGGTTCGGTTGGTGGTCCTATAGGATCGATCGACATGCTCCGAGATGCTGCCGGCCGGCGGCTGCGATGAAACTTCCTCGAGATTTGCCAAATCCGCCATGCTGCAGCAGTGCTGCCGGGATGGGTTGACAATGGACCTGATACTGATAGCAAGCAGATCCTGTGCGTAGTAGTCGGGCACAGTGTTGCTAGATGGGCCCCGGCCTTGGATCCGGCACCGACACGCGACACACGGCCGCACGCACAGGCGGCGCGGCGCTGGGGCGGGGGCGAGCCAGGTCGCATGCACGCAGCAGCAGGGGTGGCTCGTCCGTCCACCTGGTGTCACGAGTCACACGTGTTGTACTAACTCGTCCATCGCACCCGACTCCCGGCTGCACAACGTGGCCGATCCATGCATCTTGATTGGCGGATATCCTGTCCTCGTCACACTCCATGTCGTCCATGAATCAACCTGTGATTGAGTTGGTTAGGTGGACAATGATATCTCAATCCATTAGGATTCAAATCCTGGTACTCGCATTATTTCTGGATTTGTTCAGGATTTCCGGCGATGCGCTTTCAATGGGAGAAGACATTTTCGTCAACGACAAGGCGTCTACGGTGATTTCGTAAATCTCAAGATGATATGTCGGCTGAGTCTTTTGGAGGTGCTCATAGGGGTAGGGATGAGTGTATGCGCGTGTATATGAGCGCTTGTGTTTGTACCGATGTTAAAAAAAACACGTCCATGTCGTCCCAGTGTAGTAGAACATCATTGAGCATGATCACAGATACTAACTGATGATGAACTGTGCACATCAACGAGCTATCATATGGACTACTGTAGTCCCGGTAGGTGGGTGGCGGATGGCTGGCTGGTCCCGCGCGCAGGTCTGACATGGACGGCTGCCACGCGACCACCCACCGGCCGGCGTTCCACGTAGGACGTTGTACATGCCCACGCTAGCTCGCCGTATGTGCATGCACGCGCGCGCGCCGCGAGTCTGACCGACGCGCAGATTGCAGCGGCGCCGCGGGACCGGCCGGCTCTTCCGATCCGCTTCGCGCCACGCTCTGCCGCATGCGTCGGCACCCGGGAGTCCGTGTCCCGTTCCCGATCTCCGTGGCCGCACCCACGCACGCACGCACGCACTTGTTTATTCGCGGCAGCCACATTGCGTACGCTGTAGATGCTCGCTTTCTTTGGGTTCTTTCGCCGTGGTTCCTTTGTTTACATGCTCTACTGAGGGCTTCTCTGATTCAAATGAATTTTATAGAATTTTTGGAGGATTGAAATCCTTAGGTTTTTTTTCTATGTTGGTCCTTTGATTCATAGGATTGGATCCCATAGAAATTTTTCCTATGAAATCTTTTGTACTACATTTCATAGGAAATTTAACATCCACTCCAACCTCTTTTTACAATTCCTTTGTTTTTCCGTAGCATCAAATAATCATTGCTGATTCTGTAGGATTCAAATGGGCATGCCACTCAAACCCTACACTTTTCCTATTCCAGCGTTTTCAAAATCCTACAAATCAAAGAGGCCCTGAATGTATCACCCGAGGCCGGCGCCGGCGGCATAAAATAAGCCAGTTCGCGGATTCGGTGCTTGGCCTCCACAGTTCCCGATCCCATCGGATCTTTCTTGGCCCATCATCTTTCGGCTACTCGCATGCCGTGCTTGTGCTTGTTCGCGTTCCCCGTAGACGCCCGGGCGCGAACCGAGCACAATCGAGCAGGCAGGCAGGCAGCAATAATGGTACACTTACGGGAAATAGGTACGCACTCAAGTTACGGACGCAACGTGGCTTCATACAGTTGGAAGACTTAACTCATTTGCTCCGAAATTGTCTCCCATACCACATCAGTCCGTAGGCTGAATCCGTCGGATACATCCCGTAAGTGTAGCATTATTGGGCAGGCAGGCAGGGGCACCCGTCGTCGCCCAACTCCTGCCCGATCGAAATCGGAATTTACACGGCGTGGCCCATGCGGGTAGGGCTGTGGTCACATCGGGATCTAGACAGTGACGCGTCGTCCGTCCCGGTTCGCCGCAAGCTAAATGCCAGGAACCATCACGCCGCCTTTGGCATGAAGCACGAAACGGGTACCATGACAAGGACGGCGGAGGCGTGTCCCCGCTCCCCTCTGACGATTCTCCGCTCTCCCCTTTCCCCTCCCCGCTCCCGCCAGCGGCCACTCCGGCCCCGGCGTCCACCCCTCGCGCCGGCAACCGCTCCGGTTCCTGGCGCCCAGCCTCTTCCTGCCATGGCTTCCGGCTCCCGCAGCCCGGGCAGCCATGGCTCGGTCTCCTCCTGCCTGCAGCCGGTGGTGTCCGGCCTCGGTCTCTCCGAGTCACCGGGATCTGCGGGTTCTTCCTCTGCGGGCGCGCCTCCCCACGCCGACCGGGCGGTCGCAGATCCGGCCGCGGGCGCTGCCGTGGCGGATCCTTGGAGACGGCCGGGCCCTTCCCGCAAGGCGTTCTAGCGCCGCCGGAAGTGGGAGCTCCGGCAAAGGCAGCTCGCAGCGGAGACTCGCCCGAGGTTGCGCTCGCCGGCATCTTCTCAGGAGCGGCGCGAAGTCCCGCCGGATCTTTTCGGTCTTTGCTTCAAGTGTTTCAGGGAAGGACACCGCAGGGCAGATTGCACCTTTTTGCCGCTCTGCTTTCGTTGTGGTCTGGAGGGGCACATCTCGTCTGATTGCTCGCGTCCCCGGAGCCCAAGGCCGGAGGAGGAACTCCGACGGGAGGCCATGGCCAAGGTAGCACAGACTGGTCTACAACAGCTGTCAGCAGGGACCGCGCGTAGGCTGTTGCCGGGGACTCGGCAGGTCGCTCCTCAGGGGAGGCCTCGTCAGTCCCGGTCGACACCGTACCTGCGGGGGCCTGGCTGGCGTTGCCTGCGACGGCCGCATTGCCGGCGGCCATGGAAGGCGTCTGTGTCATCTCATGGACGCAGGAGATGGATGATATGGAGCAACGTCTTAGGACAGCAGTGGTGGCCTACATAGGTGGTTCCAGGCTGGCAGTGTCGACAGTCGAGGCGGCCGAGGCCATTGCAGCTCAGTTGCATATCCCAAGACACAAGTTTTCAGTGCACAAGTTCTTCCCGGAGGATTTCTTAGTGGTGTTTGCCACCCCAGACCTAAGGAACAAGGCCCTGACGGCAGATTTTGTGGAGCACGAGTTCTTCAAGATGTTCTTCAGGCCATGGCTGTGGCAAGCTCAAGCGGTGACTAAGGTGATGCGCTCCCAAGTCGACCTGATGATCGAGGGCGTGCCGTCTCACGTCTGGACGAGGGATACTGCTGCTGAGCTGTTGGGTTCGGGCTGCCTGGTGGAGAGCCTCGCGCCGGAGACAGCGAACCGTGAGGACCTTTCCCTCTTCAAGCTCAGGGCATGGTGTGTTGACCCGGATGAAGTGCCAGTTGCGTGGAGGCTATGGGTGCCGGAATCGGAGATGGAGTACACCCCTGCGGCTCGCCGGCCAACTTCTCGGCAACTGCTGGAGTACAAGACTTTGATACACATTGGCAGAGTCAGAGAGTATGCCGGGCCAGAAGGTTGGCTGCGGCCACCTAGCTTAGATGGAAGCGGGCAAAGTGGCTTGCCAGATGATTCTGGCAGCTACTCGGGAAGTGGTGATTGGCGCGTTCTCCCCTGGACACGTGGTGTTCGTGATGCTAGGGGCGGCGCGCCGGATCGAGATGTCGCCGGAAGGTCGTATCGACAGGCTCTGCTGGGACGTGTGGGGCCGTCTGACTGGCGTCTTCCTCCGATGGGCGCGGTGTGTCCTCGGGTTACTATGGCGTCAAGGCTGGTGTTTCCCTCACCGGTGGCAGCTGATCCCCCAGTCCAGACGCCGGTGCGCATCAGGGTGGCTGCGGAGGAGCAGGTGCCGGCCCGCCATGGAGGATCCCCGGCCGCTGCGGATCACATGCGCTCGGCCGCTGAGATTCCTGAAGTTGTTGCCGTGGGCCAGGCGTTGGTGGTGCCGGAGACCGCGCGGTCGCCACCTTTTGCGCAAGACCGGTCGCTCACTGGTACGCAAGGATAGTCCCGGAGTGGCATGCAGGAAAAGACTAGGGATTTGGTTGTGGATGGGGTGGAGGATTCTGTGATTGGTGCCTCCGACCAGCTGGAGAGGCCCACAGATGCTGGGCTGGGACAGAGCATGGGGATTGATGTTCCTCGCAAGCAGTGCACGGGTATGGAAGGCGGGCAAGCCAATGCGATTCTGGGACAGAGTCGTGGGATTGCAGAGGATCACATTTTGATTCCAGGTGTGGAGACTGGGCCAGCCAATGCTGAAGCTCCTGCTCCGGCTGCCGCGGTGGACCCCTTGTCTGGAGATGCGGAGCTGGTGGGGGTGCAGAATGAGGTGGGGACAGGTCAAGTGGCCGGCCCGGTGGGCGAGCCGCACGAGACGACCCCGGGATGGGCCCCGGTCTACGAGCTGCTGCCCCCCACTACCCTGCATGCAGAGGAGCGCATGATGGGACCTACTAATGGAGCCAACGGGCAAGTGGAGATTGGCGACCGAGGCGCTCGGGACTGCATGATTGAGCCAGCGGATGTGGGTACTACTGCTTGCATGGATGTAGACGTCCACATGCACGTACCAAATGGTGCCCGTGATGTTCCGCTACCACCCAAAGAGCAGATTGCGGTGGCCAATATCAAGGCATTTTGTGCGGGATTAATGAAAAAACTGGCACCACCCCTCCTTAAGGAGATTGAAGCTGTGTGTGGAAAGGGACTGGAATACACACCTCGTCAGACCACTCGTTCTGCGACGGTGAACATGCCACGGAAGTCCAAAGCAACGGCGGCTGAGACGGTGCTTCTCAAAGCGTTAGGCATCACACCAGAGGGTCTGGCGGTTACCGACGAGACACTTACACAGCTCAAGCAGATGTTTGATTCTCCAATAAAGGAACTGCAACTTCGTGCACTCGCCGCGATTTTTGGCAAGGTCATCCCTTTTGATCTTGGCCAGGAGGTTGCCCCGAAGGTTGCATTGCTTGCCTAGTTGGCGAGCGTTGGCGCATGTGTCGATATCATGTCGTCGACCAAGATGGAGTTGGTGTGTTGGAATGTGCGTGGCTTGAACAGCCCGGCGAAGAAGAAGGCGCTGCGTGAATTTGCGGATTCGACGCACCCGGCTATGTTTTGTATTCAGGAGACTAAGCTAGCTTGTATCGATACTTATACGATTATGCAATGCCTTGGCCCGTCGTACGACGGTTTTTTCTACTTACCGGCCTCGGATACGAGGGGTGGGATTCTCTTAGCTTGGAACTCAGTGTTGGTTAGCATTACGAACTGCGTCCGTGATACGCATTGTGTGACTGGGTATGTGACCCCGGTCGACGGTACGCCTTGGTGGCTCACTACGGTGTACGGACCGCAAGAGGACAATGACAAGATGTTGTTCCTAGAGGAGCTCGCAGCGAGAAGGGATTTGTGCCCGGGTGCCTGGATGGTGATTGGGGACTTTAACATGATACTCCAAGCCTCAGACAAAAGTAACTCGCACCTGGACAGAAGAATGATGCACAAATTCCGTCAATTTGTGGATGGCAATGGGCTTAAGGAGCTATACTTGCATGGACGTGCTTTTACTTGGAGCAATGAAAGGGAAGTCCCTACCCTCACCGAAATAGACAAGGCGCTGGTTTCGGTGGATTGGGAGATTGACTATCCGGACTGCCTGCTCCAAGCGATGTCAACTTCGGCATCAGACCACTGCCCTTTGCATCTTGCCTTGAACGAGAATTTGCACCCGCAACGACGTTTCAGATTCGAGGTGTTCTGGACGAGGCTGGAGGGTTTTGATGATGCGGTCAAGGAGGCTTGGGTGTGTGACCCTCGGATTCATGATCCTTTCAAAAGACTTGATGCACTGCTTAGAAATGCGGCTCGATATTTAACAGCTTGGGGACAAAGGAAGGTTGGTAACGTCAAGTTGCAGATCGCAATGGCTAACTGGATTATTTTCCAGCTTGACGTGGCTCAGGAACGACGCTTGCTTTCGGCTGGGGAGATTTGGCTGCGCTGAATGCTTAAGCTTGTAGTGCTCGGCCTTGCCTCTCTCGAACACACTATCGCGAGGCAAAGGTCACGAATTCGATGGCTCCAGGGAGATGCTAGTACCAAGCTGTTTCACCTCGTGGCAAATGGTAGAAAAACAAAAAAAAAATATATCGGCGATATTGCACGACGGCAACCTTATCATGGATCAGCACGGCAAGGAGGAAATCTTTTTCCAAACTTACAAAAACTTGCTAGGCTCGGCAAGAGGGCGCGAGAACACCATTGATCTAGAGTTTCTAGGGATCCAGCCGGTGGACTTGCTGGATCAGGATGCTTATTTCACGGAGGAGGAGGTTTTCGCCACGATCAAGGACATGCCAGCGGATCGCGCACCGGGCCCGGATGGGTTTATTGGCCTATTTTTCTAGAAGGCTTGGAGCACCATCAAAGGAGACTTGCTGGCCGCCATACACCATCTCTTTCTTGGTAATGGCCGCGACTTCGGAAGACTCAACCAAGCCCTGATTACTCTTATCCCTAAGAAGGCCGGCGCACGTCGGGTGGGAGATTTCCGTCCCATCAGTTTGGTTCATAGCTTGCCCAAGATCCGCTCCAAGTTACTCGCAAATCGGTTGCGGCCGCGTATGAATGAGCTCGTTCACGCCAACCAATCGACATTCATTAAGGGGAGAAATCTACACGACAATTTCTTGCTCGTAAGACAGGTGGCTAGATCCCTACACCGCCGGAGAGCAAAAGGTGTTCTACTCAAGTTGGATATCTCGCGCGCGTTCGACACCTTGTCTTGGCCATTTTTATCCGAGGTTCTTCGTGCCAAGGGATTTTCAGACACTTGGTTATCCTGGATTGCGATCTTGCTCTCTACGGCCAGCTCACGCGTGGTGGTCAATGGACATGTGGGGCCTAAATTTGCTCATTCTCAAGGGCTTCGGCAAGGAGATCCGGCCTCGCCGTTGCTTTTTGTTATTGCCATGGATGTCCTCACATCGCTTGTCACGAGAGCACAGGAGAGTGGAGTCTTGAGCAAGATGCCGGGTTGCACATCCATGCAAAGACTTTCCATATACGCGGATGATGTGGTATTATTTGTTAGACCTACCACTCCGGATCTTACTTTTGTCAAGGAGGCTTTGCACATATTTGGGATTGCTTCGGGCCTGAACATAAACTACTCTAAGTCCACGGCCATCATGATTAGAGACGAGGATGGTGACAAGGAGCTGGTCGCGGGCGCCATGCCCTGGAGCATGGACTCTTTTCCCTGCAAGTACTTGGGACTGCAGCTGTCAATATGGCAATTGACGCGCTCGGAATGGCAACCGATTGTGGATAATGTGCTCAATTTCATGTCAGGTTGGCAAAAAGGGATGATCACTAGGGCAGGGAGGTTAGTGCTGGTGCATGACGTAGTGATGGCGCGCCCCACTCACCATCTCATCATAGCGGATGCTCCTAAATGGGCAATTGAACAAGTCAATAAACGGTGCAGATCTTTCTTTTGGGAAGGATCGGAAGCGATTCATGGAGGAAAATGCCTTGTGGCTTGGCAAAGAGTTTGCAGGCCTAAAGACCTCGGTGGCCTGGGGCTGCTTGATTTATACCGTCAAGGCCTGGCTTTACGGTTGCATTGGGAGTGGCTCAGACGTACTGACTCTAACTGACCATGGCATGGGCTACTGATGGTGAGCGATCCTCAGGTGCAGAGGGTTTTTGATAGCTTAGTGCATTGGAAACTTGGTGATGGCAACAAGGCGTTGTTTTGGAAGGATAGATGGATGGATGGTGGATCTGCCAAGGAGATTGCCCCGGGTTTATGGAGCAAGGTTCGAACTCAGACGGTGAACAAGCGGATAGTGTATGACGGACTGACGAACCACCGTTGGACCGCGGACATCTCAGGAGATCTTACCACCGATGATCTAGTTCAGTTAATCAAGCTCTGGGAGATTGCTATTGCAACACATCTTGACCCTACTCAAAGAGACGAGGCGATATGGCCCTGGAACTCCAAGCAAGTTTACACCTCAGCCTCAGCTTATCAAATGCTATTCAAAGGTGCAATCAGTGTGGACTACGCGCGATGGATCTGGAAATGCTGGGCACCCCTCACCTACAAAATCTTCCCGTGGCTTGCAGTACAACATAGAATCTGGACTTCAGACCGGAGGCTTCGGCACGGGTTACAGGATGACCCCTCCTCCTGTTATCTATGTGATCAGGAGGAAGACAATGTGGAACATCTACTCATCCAATGCGTTTACTCAAGACATGTATGGCACACGGCCTTGTCCAGCGTAAGGATTGCGCCAACACTAGCACCGGTGGCGAATGATAACTTGGAATTGTGGTGGGGTAGCACCCGTAAGCTGATTCGCAAGGAGAACCATAGAGCTTTCGATAGCCTGGTGATTTTGGTGTGTTGGCACCTATGGAAGCAACGAAATGCTCGAGTCTTCCATCCGAAGACTCCGTCTATCTCCGCCTCTGTATTAGTGTCTAGGATTCTTGATGAGCTGCGCATGTGGGCGACAGCAGGAGGGTGGGGAGTTGAAAATATTGTGTGAGGAGTTAACATAGTGTGTGGAGTTGGAGTTGGCCATGGCCTCAGTCGGCTTGTGACTGGTGGCTATGCTTGTAACTCTCTTGTACATTTCTTTCACTCTTCTATAAAGCTAAGGTACGCAATTTGCGTACTCTCGAAAAAAAGACAAGGACGGCGGAACCAAAGAACGCTGGGGTTCACGCCGGAGGTAGCGAGTCACGGGGTGAGCGTGCGTGTCCGCACCAGACGTGTCGCGCAATCTTGGTTGGATTGGCTGCATCTGGATTGGTACATTAGTAGTACAAAAACGCGCCGCCGGGTGAACCGGATTTGATGGCCAGCGAGTGAAGGATCCATCATCAACTAGGCACTGGTCAGGGGCGCAGGGCTCACTCGACGCAACGCCAGCCAGCGTGTTTGCTTGCGTTCCACAGAAAGGCGCAGCCCGGCTTCTTCCATCCCCCTCTCGCACTCAGGCCAACTTCACCGTACGACCCCAAACAAACGTCGGGTTTGGCCGGATTTCGTCCGTTTGGGGCGGCAATGGATTCGTCCATGTCCACTTTTGTTCGTTGGGTCGTGGGTGTGTTCAACACGCGGCCGCATCCCAAATCATGTCCGGGGTGGACGTGATTAAAAAAAAGAAAAACTAAAATAAAATATCAAAAAAAGTAAATAAAAGCAAATATAAAAACATAAAACATAAATTAACCATCACGGCCACAAAACGGCCCAGTTCCACGGTTCACATTGCCATAATTAACATAAAAAACGCCGTCCGTGCGCTCCTGCCATGCCCGTCGATGCCGTGGCCGTCTTCCCTGGCCGCCGGTGTCATCGTCGTTGCTGACAAGGTCGACGTAGTCCGGCGGTGTCCAGAGGTGTGACGGCGGTCCGTGGTACACGGGAGCGGGCTGGAAGGCGGGAGGTGCCTGCACCACCTCCTCCCATGGCGACGCCTCCCGCTTCGGTGACCGCGGCGGCGTGGGGCACCAATTCACGCCCCCACGGCGCCGGCCATCTCCGGAGCCGTGCACGACTAGATCCAATGCTGGCCCACCAGGCCCGGGTGGAACGCGGTCACCGGCTCCTCCTCCGCCCTCATTATCTCCAGCTCGGGGATGGCAACGTCGCCGGCCGCAGAGAGGGCCATCGTCTCCTTGAGACCTGGCCATTGGCGCTCATCGTGCGTGTTCATGGAGTCCTCCATGACATGTTGCATGAGCAAGGCCTCCTCCTTTGTTGTCATGCGAGGAGGTGGAGGTGGCGACAGAGACCGTGAAGGCGACGGCGTGGGCGTGAGGCCGCGCACCCGCGTACGCCCGCGCACCTCTCGACGTGGCCGTCACGGCCCCGACGACGTGCCGGCGAAGAAAGAGGCGCACCGCACGTCGTGCTCGTCTCTTAGCCACGTATCCCAGACCATGGAGTCGGGGGCGTACCTATCGTCGTAGTACAGGTCGTTCGGCAGCAGGCGGCGGCGGCGGCGCTCGATCTCCTCGCGGCGCGCACGGCCGCTCGTCGGGACCAGCGGGATCGGGACCCGATCGGCGGAAAGATGTCAGTTATTGGGGAGGTGGGCGTCGCCCCATGGGACCGGCGTCCTCGTCTCCCAATAATGCCGGCATACATCCGTGCTGATGTATTGCCAGTCGCGCTTGCCGCCGGCCCTAGGGCCGATGGTGAATGGGGCAGGCGCGGGGCCTCGACGCGGTGGTGATGTGGCCTCCTCTTTCACGGAGCCGCGGCGGCGGCCCGAGGACGGGCCAGCCTCGCAGTCATGCTTCCCCTTGCGGCCATGGTTCCAGAACCCCATGGCTGCGAGGCGGCCGGCCGGCAAGTTCGACGACGGGGAGAGGCTAGGGTTTGGGCGTGTCGGGTTTCGAGGAGGCAGCGGGCTGGAGTGGGTAGTGTGGATGACGACCGGTCCACGGCTTCCCCATTTAAGAAGGACGACGACCGTTCGCCTGGGCGGATGCCAGGTGGGGCCGGCCGTGCGTGCACATTGTGTTGGGAAACGTAGTAATTTTAAAAAAATTCCTTCGCACACGCAAGATCATGGTGATGCATAGCAACGAGAGGGAAGAGTGTCATCCACGTACCCTCGTAGACCATAAGCGGAAGCGTTATGACAACGCGGTTGATGTAGTCGTACGTCTTCACGATTGACCGATCCTAGTACCGAACGTACGGCACCTCCGCGATCTGCACACGTTCAGCTCGGTGACGTCCCACGAACTCACGATCCAGTAGAGCTTCGAGGGAGAGTTTCGTCGGCACGACGGCGTGATGACGATGATGATGACGCTACCGGAACAGGGCTTCGCCTAAGCACCGCTACGATATAACCGAGGTGGATTATGGTGGAGGGGGGCACCGCACACGGCTAAAAGATCAATGATCAACTTGTGTGTCCATGGGGTGCCCCCCTCCCCTGTATATAAAGGAGTGGAGGAGGGGGAGGGCCGGCCCTCTCTATGGTGCGCCCTAGGGGAGTCCTACTCCTTCTGGGAGTAGGATTCCCCCCTTCCAAGTAGGAGTAGGAGAGGAAGGAAGGAGGAGAGAGGGAGGAAGGAAAGGGGGGCCGGCCCCCCTCCCAATTCGGATTGGGCTTGGGGGGCACGCCTCCCTCTTTTCCCTTCACTCTCCTCTATTCCACTAAGGCCCAATAAGGCCCATATACTCCCCGGGGGGTTCCGGTAACCTCCCGGTGCTCCGGAAAAATGCCCGAACCACTCGAAACCATTCTGATGTCCAAACATAGGCTTCCAATATATCGATCTTTACATCTCGACCATTCTGAGACTCCTCGTCATGTCCATGATCAAATCCGAGACTTTGAACTACCTTCGGTACATCAAAACACAAAAACTCATAATACCAATCGTCACCGAACGTTAAGCGTGCGTACCCTACGGGTCCGAGAACTATGTAGACATGACTGAGACTCACTTCCGGTCAATAACCAATAGAGAAACCTGGATGCTCTTATTGGTTCCTACATTTTCTACGAAGATATTTATCGGTCAAACTGCATAACGGTATACATTGTTCCCTTTGTCACCGATATGTTACTTGCCCGAGATTCGATCGTCGGTATCTCAATACCTAGTTCAATCTCGTTACCGGCAAGTCTCTTTACTCGTTCCGTAATGCTACATCCCGTCACTAACTCATTAGCTACATTGCTTGAAAGGCTTATAGTGATGTACATTACCAAGAGGGCCCAAAGATACCTCTCCGACAATCGGAGTAACAAATCCTAATCTCGATCTATGCCAACTCAACAAGTACCATCGGAGACACCTGTAGAGCACCTTTATAATCACCCAGTTACGTTGTGACATTTGGTAGCACACAAAGTGTTCCTCCGGTATTCGGGAGTTGCATGATCTCATAGTCATAGGAACATGTATAGTTATGGAGAAAGCAATAGCAACAAACTAAACGATCATCGTGCTAAGCTAACGGATGGATCAAGTCAATCACATCATTCTCTAATGATATGATCTCGTTAATCAAATGACAACTCATGTCTATGGTTAGGAAACATAACCATCATTGATTCAACGAGCTAGTCAAGTAGAGGCAAACTAGTGACACTCTATTTGTCTATGTATTCACACATGTACTAAGTTTCCGGTTAATACAATTCTAGCATGAATAATAAAACTTTATCATGATATAAGGAAATATAAATAACAACTTTATTATTGCCTCTAGGGCATATTTCCTTCAGTCTCCCACTTGCACTAGAGTCAGTAATCTAGATTACATTGTAATGATTCCAACACCCATGGAGTCTTGATGTTGATCATGTTTTGCTCGTGAGAGAGGCTTAGTAAACGGGTCTGCAACATTCAGATCCGTATGTATCTTGCAAATCTCTCTGTCTCCCTCCTTGACTTGATCACGGATGGAATTGAAGCGCCTCTTGATGTGCTTGGTTCTCTTGTGAAATCTGGATTCCTTTGCCAAGGCAATTGCTCCAGTATTGTCACAAAAGATTTTCATTGGACCCGATGCACTAGGTATGACACCTAGATCGGATATGAACTCCTTCATCCAGACTCCTTCATTTGCTGCTTCCGAAGCATCTATGTATTCCGCTTCACACGTAGATCCCTCCACGATGCTCTGCTTGGAACTGCACCAACTGACACCTCCACCATTTAATAAAAACACGTATCCGGTTTGTGACTTAGAGTCATCCAGATCAGTGTCAAAGCTTGCATCAACGTAACCGTTTACGATGAGCTCTTTGTCACCTCCATATACGAGAAACATATCCTTAGTCCTTTTCAGGTATTTCAGGATGTTCTTGACCGCTGTCCAGTGATCCACTCCTGGATTACTTTGGTACCTCCCTGCTAAACTTATAGCAAGGCACACATCTGGTCTGGTACACAGCATTGCATACATGATAGAGCCTATGGCCGAAGCATAGGGAACACCTTTCATTTTCTCTCTATCTTCTGCTATGGTCGGGCATTGAGTCTGACTGAACTTCACACCTTGTAACACAGGTAAGAACCCTTTCTTTGCCTGATCCATTTTGAACTTCTTCAAAACTTTATCAATGTATGTGCTTTCTGAAAGTCCAATCAAGCGTCTTGATCTATCTCTATAGATCTTGATGCCCAATATATAAGCAGCTTCACCGAGGTCTTTCATTGAAAAATTCTTATTCAAGTATCCTTTTGTTGGGTTTCGTAGTAATTTCAAAAAATTTCCTACGCACACGCAAGATCATGGTGATGCATAGCAACGAGAGGGGGAGAGTGTGATCTACGTACCCTTGTAGATCGACAACGGAAGCGTTAACTTGGTTGATGTAGTCGTACGTCTCCACGGCCCGACCGATCAAGCACCGAAACTACGGCACCTCCGAGTTCTAGCACACGTTCAGCTCGATGAAGATCCTCGGACTCCGATCCAGCAAAGTGTCGGGGAAGAGTTCCGTCAGCACGACGGCGTGGTGACGATCTTGATGTACTACCGTCGCAGGGCTTCGCCTAAGCACCGCTACAATATTATCGAGGACTATGGTGGAAGGGGGCACCGCACACGGCTAAGAATATGATCACGTGGATCAACTTGTGTCTCTAGGGGTGCCCCGTGCCTCCGTATATAAAGGCTCAAAGGGGGGGGGGGGCTGGCCAGCCAAGAGGTGGCGCGCCAGGAGGAGTCCTACTCCTTCCGAGAGTAGGACTCCCCCCTTTCCTAGTTGGAATAGGATTCGCGGAGGGGGGAAAAGAGGAGAGAGAGGAGGAAGGGGGCCGACCCCCTCTCCTTGTCCTATTCGGACCAAAGGGGGGAGGGGCGTGTGGCCCATCTCTGGCCACCTCTCCTCTCTTCCACTAAGGCCCACTAAGGCCCATATACCTCCCGGGGGTTTCCGGTAACCTCCCGGTAATCCGGTAAAATCCCGATTTCACCCGGAACGCTTCCGATATCCAAATATAGGCTTCAAATATATCAATCTTTATGTCTCAACCATTTCGAGACTCCTCGTCATGTCCGTGATCACATCTGGGACTCCGAACAAACTTCGGTACATCAAAATGCATAAACTCATAATATAACTGTCATCGTAACCTTAAGCATGCGGACCCTACGGGTTCGAGAACAATGTAGACATGACCGAGACACGTCTCCGGTCAATAACCAATAGCAGAACCTGGATGCTCATATTGGCTCCTACATATTCTACGAAGATCTTTTATCGGTCAGACCGCATAACAACATACGTTGTTCCCTTTGTCATCGGTATGTTACTTGCCCGAGATTCGATCGTCGGTATCCAATACCTAGTTCAATCTCGTTACCGGCAAGTCTCTTTACTCATTCCGTAATACATCATCCCGCAACTAACTCATTAGTTGCAATGCTTGCAAGGCTTCAGTGATGTGCATTACCGAGAGGGCCCAGAGATACCTCTCCGACAATCGGAGTGACAAATCCTAATCTCGAAATACGCCAACCCAACATGTACCTTTGGAGACACCTGTAGAGCTCCTTTATAATCACCCAGTTACGTTGTGATGTTTGGTAGCACACAAAGTGTTCCTCCGGCAAACGGGAGTTGCATAATCTCATAGTCATAGGAACATGTATAAGTCATGAAGAAAGCAATAGCAACATACTAAACGATCGGGTGCTAAGCTAATGGAATGGGTCATGTCAATCAGATCATTCAACTAATGATGTGATCCCGTTAATCAAATGATAACTCTTTGTCCATGGTTAGGAAACATAACCATCTTTGATTAACGAGCTAGTCAAGTAGAGGCATACTAGTGACACTCTGTTTGTCTATGTATTCACACATGTATTATGTTTCCGGTTAATACAATTCTAGCATGAATAATAAACTTTTATCATGATATAAGGAAATAAATAATAACTTTATTACTGCCTCTAGGGCATATTTCCTTTAGTCTCCCACTTGCACTAGAGTCAATAATCTAGATTATACTGTAATGATTCTAACACCCATGGAGCCTTGGTGCTGATCATGTTTTGCTCGTGGAAGAGGCTTAGTCAACGGGTCTGCTACATTCAGATCCGTATGTATCTTGCAAATCTCTACGTCTCCCACCTGGACTAGATCCCGGATGGAATTGAAGCGTCTCTTGATGTGCTTGGTTCTCTTGTGAAATCTGGATTCCTTCGCCAAGGCAATTGCACCAGTATTGTCACAAAAGATTTTCATTGGACCCGAAGCACTAGGTATGACACCTAGATTGGATATGAACTCCTTCATCCAGACTCCTTCGTTTGCTGCTTCCGAAGCAGCTATGTACTCCGCTTCACATGTAGATCCCGCCACGACGCTTTGTTTAGAACTGCACCAACTGACAGCTCTACCGTTTAATGTAAACACGTATCCGGTTTGCGATTTAGAATCGTCCGGATCAGTGTCAAATCTTGCATCCACGTAACCGTTTACGATGAGCTCTTTGTCACCTCCATATACGAGAAACATATCCTTAGTCCATTTAAGGTACTTCAGGATGTTCTTGACCGCTGTCCAGTGATCCACTCCTGGATTACTTTGGTACCTCCCTGCTAGACTTATAGCAATGCACACATCAGGTCTGGTACACAGCATTGCATACATGATAGAGCCTATGGCTGAAGCATAGGGAACATCTTTCATTTTCTCTCTTTCTTCTGCAGTGGTCGGGCATTGAGTCTGACTCAACTTCACACCTTGTAACACAGGCAAGAACCCTTTCTTTGCTTGATCCATTTTGAACTTCTTCAAAACTTTGTCAAGGTATGTGCTTTGTGAAAGTCCGATTAAGCGTCTTGATCTATCTCTATAGATCTTAATGCCTAATATGTAAGCAGCTTCACCGAGGTCTTTCATTGAAAAACTCTTATTCAAGTATCCCTTTATGCTATCCAGAAATTCTATA
Organism: Triticum aestivum; assembly: GCF_018294505.1. Classification (NCBI taxonomy): domain Eukaryota; kingdom Viridiplantae; phylum Streptophyta; class Magnoliopsida; order Poales; family Poaceae; genus Triticum; species Triticum aestivum. The sequence continues at coordinate 482,163,827 of NC_057806.1, forward strand.
TCATTTCCAATCAGTAATATGTCATCCACATATAATATCAGAAATGCTACAGAGCTCCCACTCACTTTCTTGTAAATACAGGCTTCTCCGAAAGTCTGTATAAAACCAAATGCTTTGATCACACTATCAAAGCGTTTATTCCAACTCCGAGAGGCTTGCACTAGTCCATAAATGGATCGCTGGATCTTGCACACTTTGTTAGCTCCCTTTGGATCGACAAAACCCTCTGGTTGCATCATATACAACTTTTCTTCTAGAAATCCATTCAGGAATGCATTTTTGACATCCATCTGCCAAATTTCATAATCATAAAATGCGGCAATTGCTAACATGATTCGGACAGATTTAAGCATCGCTACGGGTGAGAAGTTCTCATCGTAGTCAATCCCTTGAACTTGCCGAAACCTTTTTGCGACAAGTCGAGCTTCGTAGACAGTAATATTACCGTCGGCGTCAGTCTTCTTCTTGAAGATCCATTTATTCTCAATTTCTTGCCGATCATTGGGCAACTCAACCAAAGTCCACACTTTGTTCTCATACATGGATCCCATCTCAGATTTCATGGCTTCAAGCCATTTTGCGGAATCAGGGCTCACCATCGCTTCTTCATAGTTCGTAGGTTCATCATGATCTAGTAGCATGACTTCCAGAACAGGATTACCATACCACTCTGGCGCGGATCTCACTCTGGTTGATCTACGAGGTTCAGTAGTGTCTTGTTCTGAAGTTTCATGATCATTATCATTAGCTTCCTCACTAATTGGTGTAGGTGTCACAGAAACAGTTTTCTGTGATGCACTACTTTCCAATAAGGGAGCAGGTACAGTTACCTCGTCAAGTTCTACTTTCCTCCCACTCACTTCTTTCGAGAGAAACTCCTTCTCCAGAAAGTTTCCGAACTTAGCAACAAAAGTCTTGCCTTCGGATCTGTGATAGAAGGTGTATCCAATGGTCTCCTTTGGATATCCTATGAAGACACATTTCTCCGATTTGGGTTCGAGCTTATCAGGTTGAAGCTTTTTTCACATAAGCATCGCAGCCCCAAACTTTCAGAAACGACAACTTTGGTTTCTTGCCAAACCATAGTTCATAAGGCGTCGTCTCAACGGATTTTGATGGTGCCCTATTTAACGTGAATGCGGCCGTCTCCAAAGCATAACCCCAAAACGATAGCGGTAAATCAGTAAGAGACATCATAGATCGCACCATATCTAGTAAAGTACGATTACGACGTTCGGACACACCATTACGCTGTGGTGTTCCGGGTGGCGTGAGTTGCGAAACTATTCCGCATTGTTTCAAATGTACACCAAACTCGTAACTCAAATATTCTCCTCCACGATCATATCGTAGAAACTTTATTTTCTTGTTACGATGATTTTCAACTTCACTATGAAATTCTTTGAACTTTTCAAACGTGTCAGACTTATGTTTCATTAAGTAGATATACCCATATCTGCTTAAGTCATCTGTGAAGGTGAGAAAATAACGATATCTGCCACGAGCCTCAATATTCATCGGACCACATACATCTGTATGTATGATTTCCAACAAATCTGTTGCTCTCTCCATAGTACCGGAGAACGGCGATTTAGTCATCTTGCCCATGAGGCAAGGTTCGCAAGTACCAAGTGATTCATAATCAAGTGGTTCCAAAAGTCCATCAGTATGGAGTTTCTTCATGCGCTTTACACCGATATGACCTAAACGGCAGTGCCACAAATAAGTTGCACTATCATTATCAACTCTGCATCTTTTGGCTTCAATATTATGAATATGTGTGTCACTACTACCGAGATTCAATAAAAATAGACCATTCCTCAAGGGTGCATGACCATAAAAGATATTACTCATATAAATAGAACAACCATCATTCTCTGATTTAAATGAATAACCGTCTCGCATCAAACAAGATCCAGATATAATGTTCATGCTTAACGCTGCCACCAAATAACAATTATTTAGTGTAGGATCGAAAGTATGTCTAGAGGGGGGGTGATTAGACTACTTGACCAAATAAAAACTTAACCTTTTCCCAATTTTAGTTCTTGGCAGATTTTAGCTATTGTAGGACAAGTCAAGCAATCATCACACAATTCAAGCAAGCATGCAAAGAGTATATTGGCAGCGGAAAGTAAAGCATGCAACTTACAAGAATGTAAAGGGAAGGGTTTGGAGAATTCAAACACAATTGGACACACGAATGTTTTTCCCGTGGTTCGGATAGGTGGTGCTATCCTACATCCACGTTGATGGAGACTTCAACCCACAAAGGGTAACGGTTGCGAGAGTCCACGAAGGGCTCCACCCACAAAGGGTAACGGTTGCGCGAGTCCACAAAGGGCTCCACCCACGAAGGGTCCACAAAGAAGCAACCTTGTCTATCCCACCATGGCCATCGCCCACACAGGACTTGCCTCACTAGCGGTAGATCTTCACGAAGTAGGCGATCTCCTTGCCCTTACAAACTCCTTGGTTCAACTCCACAATCTTGTCGGAGGCTCCCAAGTGACACCTAGCCAATCTAGGAGACACCACTCTCCAAGAAGTAACAAATGGTGTGTAGGTAATGAACTCCTTGCTCTTGTGCTTCAAATGATAGTCTCCCCAACACTCAACTCTCTCTCATAGGATTTGGATTTTGTGGAAAGAAGATTTGAGTGGAAAGCAACTTGGGAAGGCTAGAGATCAAGATTCATATGGTAGGAATGGAATATCTTGGTCTCAACACATGAGTAGGTGGTTCTCTCTCAGAACATATGAGTTGGAATTGTGTATGTGTTCTGATGGCTCTCTCCACGAATGAAGAGGAGGTGGAGGGGTATATATAGCCTCCACACAAAATCCAACCATTACACACAGTTTTCCAATCTCGGTGGGACCGAATCAACAAACTCGGTCGGACCGAAAATGTAAACCTAGTGACCGTTAGAGATTTTCGGTGGGACTGACATGCAACTCGGTAGGACCGATATGGTTAGGGTTTGGGCATAACGTAATTTGGTAATTAGCTAACTCGGAGAGAGTTGGTAATTAGCTAACCAGAGAGTTGGTCAGGCAAACTCGGTGGGACCGATTTGCTCTTTCGGTGAGACCGAAAAGTTACAAAAAGGAAACACTGAATTTACATTGCAATCTCGGTGGGACCGATTCGCTCTTTCGGTGAGACCGAAAAGTTACGAAAGGGAAACAGAGAGTTTGCAATCCCATCTCGGTGAGACCGAGATCCCTATCGGTAGAACCGAATGCTAGGGTTTGGCAGTGGCTTATGACAAGTGAAACTCGGTGGCGCCGGATAGGAAGAATCGGTAGACCGAGTTTGGCTTAGGGTTTAGGTCATATGTGGATATGGGAAAGTAGTTGAGGGTTTTGGAGCATATCACTAAGCACATGAAGCAAGAGGCTCATTAAGCAACACCTCATCCCTCCTTGATAGTATTGGCTTTTCCTAAAGACTCAATGTGATCTTGGATCACTAAAATATAAAATGAAGAGTCTTGAGCTTTTGAGCTTGAGCCAATCCTTTGTCCTTAGCATTTTGAGGGTTCCACTTTCACATCCATGCCATGCCAATCATTGAGCTTTCCTGAAATAATCATCTTGGAATAGCATTAGCTCAATGAGCTATATGTTGTTATGAATTACCAAAACCACCTAGGGATAGTTGCACTTTCAATCTCCCCCTTTTTGGTAATTGATGACAACATATAGATCAAAGCTTCGACAAATGATAATAAGCATGAAATATATCGTCGCTTTGAGAAGTATGTGACAAGTAAGAGCTCCCCCTAAATTTGTGCATTTTTAAAATTTGCTTTGGACTGCAAATGCACAAGGAGTTAGAATCATGGGTCACTCTTCCATGTCACATACATCTTGGTGGAGCGCTTAAAATGATAAGAATGAAATACATGCACTCATCACCAAGAATAGTGAATGATCACATAAGATAGATAAGATAATAGCATTAAGCTAACATTAAGTGTAGCTTATGATCAAACACATGATCATCAATGTCTCACAGATAATGACGTAGTATCTCAAGCACTCAAAAGCAAACAAAGTTCGAAAAACCACCAAATAAAGCAAGAGAGAAAAAAGCAACACTCTCTCTCTCGAAGCCTATGATCTATACATCTTCTCCCCCTTTGGAAACAAGTTACCAAAAAGTTCCTAGAAAATGCATAGTGCTAGATCGACGCTCAGGCTTGATCTTCTGGTGGTGGTGGTGGAGTCCGGATCACTCCAAGGACGAAGGCTTCTGTAGACGCTGAAGTAGACGCTGGAGTTGGAGCTGAAGTAGATGCTGGAGCTGGTTGGGCTGGTGCTACGGCTGGAGCTAAGGCAGTTGCTCTTGTGTCAGGAACTGGCACTGCAGACGACCTCGGACCTCATGGCACTCTGGCAAAGGCATCAGTGGTTGTCTTCCCTTTCCTCTCCTGCATATCATCCTGGAGCTGCTCCACTGCAGTCTGAATCTCTGTCACCTTGACATCCAAGTCATAGAACTTTTGTTCCATGATTCTCTCTAGGCTTGCCTGGTTTTGAGTTAGGGTGGCTAGTCCTTTCTCAATCCGCAGGGTGGATGCAATCAGGTAACCAAGCTGCTCTTGTTTGGTTTTCAAGAAATACTCAGATGCCTCCTCTTGAGTTGGCATCTTGGCAGCTTTCTCCTTCCTTGCCTTCTCCTTCTTTGCTTGTGCTTGGGCAGATGATGGTTCATTTTCAGTCATCACAACTTGATTGTCCTCAAAATCTGGACGGATGGGCAGGTGTTCCTTGTCCAATAAGTATATGCCCGTGCCCATCTTGGAGTTGATGAGCTCCTGAATCTGTGGGGCATATCCACAGCTCCTCTTCTGGTCTGCTGCTGTCCTCTTGATAGTCTCTACTATGAGGCTCATCACCTTGAACTTCTATGGCACATCAAATACATGAAGCAAATTTATTGCATGGCCTCTGATCATCTTGTGATCTCCAGACTTGGGCAAGAGAGTGTGCCTCAAAATCCAATTGATGGTTGGCAGCCCTGACAGAAGATAATGCACTGAGCCAAATTTGAAAGTTTCAAGAGCTTCATTTGGAATTTCCTTGTACATATTGGACATTGAGTTATGATCCATCTTCTTCTTGGTATAGATATCCAAGTCATCTGCTTGCTCCTCTGGGGCATTGATGAGCTATGCCCATTCAGCAACTATAGATTGGTACCTTGTACCCTCAGACATCCATGTGATCCTCCCATCTGGATAAAAGTGTGCTGTGGAGTAGAACTGCATTATAAGCTCCTCATTCCACTTTGTGAGCTTCTGCCCAACAAAGTCTGCAACTCCACAAGCACTAAAGCTATCATACACTCCAGGGTAGTGTTCCTCATTTTCCTTCATGTAGGTCCAGTCGACCCATCTCATGTCACAAACAATTGGCTTCTTATCAAGCAGCACCGTCTCATAGAAATCTTGCTATTCCTTGGTATGAAATCTGTAGTCCACAGCAGTCCTTCTCCTTGAAGCATACGGATCTGCTTCTCTCCACTTCCTGAGCCCTAAGTCTCTCCTGAGCTTCATATCCTCAGCCACAGGATGAGCATCATTGTGGTTTGGGATCTTGGGCTTGAGTTTTCTGAGAACTTGCTCTTCATCCTCTTCTTCAGCAGCTTCAGGCACTGGGGCCTTGTTCTTCTCAGCAGCAGGTATGCTCCTTGTATTTCTCTTTGGTGCTGTCTTGACCTTTGATGCAGCCTTGGGCTTAGATGCAGTAGCCCCTGATTTGATAGCATCACCCATTAGCTTGGGTGCCTTAGGTGCTGGTGCAGCAACCTCTTCTTCCTCTTCCTCTTCCATGATGGAAGCCGTTCCAAGCACTTTGGCTACGGTCTTCTTGACCCTTTCCTTCCTCTTCTTGCCTTCAGCAGCAACTGGCTCTTTGGGTGCAGGCTTTTCAGTTGAAGCTCTAGCCTTTGACATAGGCTGCCTGCCTGCTGGCCTTTTGATCTTTAAGCCTGGCTTTGTGCCCTGTGCTGGCTCAACTCTCTTTGATGTGGCCTCTTCCTCTGCCACATAATCTTCATCTTCAGAATCTGAAGTTCTCTTCTTCCTCTGTCTAGTGGCAGCTTTTGGCAAATTGCTTGGGGTACTTCTGCTGCCATCATCTGAAGAGCTGGAGGGACTAGTGCCCTCACTCATCTGCACTTGCTGCTCTGACAAGTTCTGGCTGTCACTCTGATCAGACATGTTGCAAACTCTGACTGCTGACCCTGTGAATAGTTTATAGATGAGGTAGAATAGATGAGCATCACAAAATGCAGAGATTTTTGCAAAAGAATGATCCAAAAACTTAGTTTTAGTTTCCCACTGAAATCATCTCGGATCTACCGATTTTTAAACTCGGTGATACCGAAGCAGTTTTGGAACCTAAACTAGTGAACTCGGTCAGACCGAGTCACAGTTCGGTGGCACCGAGACTGCTAGGGTTTCACAGAGTTCCAAAATCGGTCACACCGATAAGTAATTCTCGGTCAGACCGAGTCTCACTTGTGCAATGGCATAAGCCAAATCGGTGGGACCGAGTTTTTCAACTCGGTGGGTCCGAGATGGTTTCGGCGGAAACCTAACCCTAAAATTTTCGAATCAAACCTAATCTACGAGCGCATTGACTGGATAGGAGTGTTTCAATCGTGGCAAGAATCATGATGATCACAATGTGCTAAGAATCAGATTGGAGAATAGCACAAAGATCGAGTCCATACCCTAGTTCGGCGGAGACTCGCTACGGCGGCAACGGTGGGGTAGAATTCCCGTTGACGGCGACGGAGACCAGCGACTGGAGGCGGCTGGCGGCGAGGAGACGATCCGGAGACCAAGTTGGCAGAGCAGGCTATCGCGCGGGCGAAGGGGTTCGGAGAAATTTCCAAATTTTTGCCCGTGACTATATATAGCCCGACCCTGTCGGTGTGACCGAGTGGAACAACTCGGTGGCACCGAGATTCATAACTGCAAGCAGTTACTGAAACTCGGTGTGACCGAAAGGTTCAAATCGGTTGCACCGAGATCGAAAACCTAGATCAACTTAATGATCTCGGTAGGACCGAAAGTGGGGTATCGGTCAGACCGAGAATCATAAAGAGGTTTTGGAAGTTTAAGTCTATGACGAATCGGGGACTCCGAGCGCTCCTCACACAGAGTGGTTCGAATCTGACTTGATCAAATTTTGTGATGTAGCATGAATAGAGTTTGAGACGAGAAAAGCATAGATAGCTAGAGGAGGTTCTTAGGCATTCTTGTCCATCCACTTGGCAAAAGGAAATAAAACCAAACAATCAAAACAACAAGTGGATGTCCTCGAATGAGTAAAATATGCAACCAGCATGCTCACACAATAAGATGGCAAATGAAATATGTGACAAGGCATGCACAACCAATTCTAGCATCTATCAAGCAATTTGCGATGACAAGGTCATCTATATATGAGTATATTGACTTAGGAGTCAAGTGAGAACACTTGATCATAGGTCATACTCATCGTTTAAGCTCAAGTGGGGTTACCACTTTTACATAAAGCATTGTTGTGTTCACATCTTTAGAGTTGCTTTAGCTCAAGTCTTAGAGTAAAGCTCCCCCTAGATGTGATATCCCCCCTTAGAGGGATGAACTAACCTCGGGTTTTGTCGATGATGACTTCATGTAGATGTTGAAGATGTGGATGCTCAATGTTGATGTAGATCACTTGGAGCTATCCATTTGAGTGAATTGCACTTTCAATACCTACATGGGTTAGTCCCACAAGGAACAAACAAGGATATCCATAGACATAGAGTGATGCACACACAAGATGATGTCCATGAAAACTTTTAGGTTACCTTGTCCCTTGTCTTACCAACAAGAGGGTTTGTGACTCCTTGAACTAGTGCAAGATGTGGAAGTTGATTGCACTTGTTCTTGCCAAAATGATAAGAGTGAAGTATGTTGGCGGAGTCACCCTCAAGAACTCTCTAGTTCTTCTTCTTTTGGATCCACACCATCTTGATGGGAATCCTTGGAGTTGTAGTCGTACTTGATGAAGTGGAACTTGAAGTAGTCTTGGGAATCCACTTGACTAAGGTCTTAGGAGCTTCTTCAAATGCATCAATTTCCTCTTGAAGCTTGTCCTTGCCTTTTTGCTTGTAGTCTTGTGGTGGAAGATCATCTTGAGCTTGTGTCCCCTTGAAAGAAGTATCATACTTCTCTTGTTGAGGAACAAACTTTGTCTTGGGGTATTGATCTTCTTCCCACTCAACTCCATTGGCATTGAACTTTCGTTCAAAACCAACACCTTGATTCTTCCGGTGCATTCCTTGCTTGCGCACAATTTCCTCGAATTGCTTACTCCCGGCAAGGCTTTTGTACACTCCTTTCTCTATAATTCCCTTCAATAAGCTATTTTCTTGCTCAAGTGTAACTTGGCTAAGAGAATCATTAGTGGAATCAAGAGAACTACTAGAAGCAACAATATTGGATTTAGCATGATCATTGTTACTGCTAGAGGAAGAATCTTTCTTGTTCTTGTTACTAGACTTGACTTGAGGCATGTAAGTGGATAAGAGTAAACGCTTGGCAATGTAAGAAGAACTTTTCTTGCGGAGATCATCATTGATTGCTTTTAAGAACTCATGCTCTTGCTCAAGATTGAGCTTTTCAAAGCGTAATTTCTCATGAGCTCTTAAAAGTTCTCGATGATCTTCGAAGATAGTTTCATGAGCTAACTTAAGAGTGTTTAGTTCTTTAGTTAGAGCCTCAATCTTCTCCTTATCATTGTCATTCGTTTTATCTTGATTAGCATGATTAATTGACGTTTCATCATAGTATTCATCACTAGAGTTGTCAACAAGCAAATCATCACCTAACAAGTCATCTTCATCACTATTGAAATCAACATACTCGGGGTGTGTTACCTTAGGACCTTTGGCCATGAAGCATCTTCCAATTCCTTCATTTGGTGAGTCAAATATGTCGTAGGAGTTGGTTGACACAAGTGCTAGACCGGCAACACCTTCATCTTGAGTATCTTCGGAGTCGGAGTGATAACTTCTCTCGGAGTGGCTGTCGGAGTCGGAGCCGGATACCCATTCACCAACATGAGCTTGATGTCTTCGTTTTGTGTAGCTCCTTGATGATTTTTCCTTCCTTTCCGAATCCTTGCTTCTCCGTGAGTATCTTCGTTCATAACGATCATCTCTACTCCTTCTCTCTCTTGGTGGTGATTCTTTGCTTCTTCTTTTTGGAGAATCTTCTCTTCTCTTGTAGGGAGCCGTACACTCATTGGAATAGTGTCCGGGTCTTCCACAACTGTAGCAGTTTCGCTCTCGACTAGAAGATCTTTTGTCATTGTAGGACCTTGACTTGAAGCTTCTATCTTTGCTTCTACTCTTGTAGAACTTGTTGAAGTTCTTCACCATTAAGCTCAATTCTTCATTGAAGTTTGTTTCTCACTTGATGATGTAGGGGCTTCACATGAGGATTTATAGGCACCACTTGATTTGTTGTGAAGTTCCTCTTTATCCTTAAGTGACATCTCGTGAGCAACAAGTCTTCCAATCACCTCCGTTGGCTTAAGATCTTTGTAATTGGGCATCATTTGGATCAATGTGCACATGGTATCATATTTTCCATCCAAGGCTCTTAGAATCTTCTTGATGATGAATCTATCGGTCATCTCTTCACTTCCTAAGCCGGCAATCTCATTTGTGATGAGAGCAAGCCTAGAGTACATTTCAGCGACACCTTCACCATCCTTCATTTTGAACTTGTCAAGTTGACTTTGAAGCACATCCAACTTGGATTCCTTGACGGAGTCGGTACCTTCGTGCATATCAATCAAAGTGTCCCAAATTTCCTTTGCATTCTCAAGACGGCTGATTTTGTTGAATTCTTCGGGGCACAATCCGTTGAAGAGAATATCATAAGCTTGAGCATTGTATTGCAACATCTTCAACTCTTTCGTGGTAGCTTCACGGTTTGGTTCTTTCCCATCAAAGAAGTCACCTTGCAAACCAACACACACAATAGCCCAAACGGCGGGGGTTATGTCCAAGAATATGCATTTTCATTTTATGCTTCCAACTAGCAAAATTAGTACCATCAAAGTAAGGACCTCTACGGTGATAATTTCCCTCGCTAGACGCCATACTCTCCTAGGTTGTGAAACCAAGGCTATGACCACCAAAAGCTATGGAGATCAAAGCAAATGGAGACCAAAGCTCTGATACCACTTGTAGGATCGAAAGTATGTCTAGAGGGGGGGGGGTGATTAGACTACTTGACCAAATAAAAACTTAACCTTTTCCCAATTTTAGTTCTTGGCAGATTTTAGCTATTGTAGGACAAGTCAAGCAATCGTCACACAATTCAAGCAAGCATGCAAAGAGTATATTGGCAACGGAAAGTAAAGCATGCAACTTGCAAGAATGTAAAGGGAAGGGTTTGGAGAATTCAAACACAATTGGAGAGACGAATGTTTTTCCCGTGGTTCGGATAGGTGGTGCTATCCTACATCCACGTTGATGGAGACTTCAACCCACAAAGGGTAACGGTTGCGAGAGTCCACGAAGGGCTCCACCCACAAAGGGTAACGGTTGCGCGAGTCCACAAAGGGCTCCACCCACGAAGGGTCCACAAAGAAGCAACCACCCACAAAGGGTCCACGAAGAAGCAACCTTGTCTATCCCACCATGGCCATCGCCCACACAGGACTTGCCTCACTAGCGGTAGATCTTCACGAAGTAGGCGATCTCCTTGCCCTTACAAACTCCTTGGTTCAACTCCACAATCTTGTCAGAGGCTCCCAAGTGACACCTAGCCAATCTAGGAGACACCACTCTCCAAGAAGTAACAAATGGTGTGTAGGTAATGAACTCCTTGCTCTTGTGCTTCAAATGATAGTCTCCCCAACACTCAACTCTCTCTCATAGGATTTGGATTATGTGGAAAGAAGATTTGAGTGGAAAGCAACTTGGGAAGGCTAGAGATCAAGATTCATATGGTAGGAATGGAATATCTTGGTCTCAACACATGAGTAGGTGGTTCTCTCTCAGAACATATGAGTTGGAATTGTGTATGTGTTCTGATGGCTCTCTCCACGAATGAAGAGGAGGTGGAGGGGTATATATAGCCTCCACACAAAATCCAACCATTACACACAGTTTTCCAATCTCGGTGGGACCGAATCAACAAACTCGGTCGGACCGAAAATGTAAACCTAGTGACCGTTAGAGATTTTCGGTGGGACTGACATGCAACTCGGTAGGACCGATATGGTTAGGGTTTGGGCATAACGTAATTTGGTAATTAGCTAACCAGAGAGTTGGTAATTAGCTAACCAGAGAGTTGGTCAGGCAAACTCGGTGGGACCGATTTGCTCTTTCGGTGAGACCGAAAAGTTACAAAAAGGAAACACTGAATTTACATTGCAATCTCGGTGGGACCGATTTGCTCTTTCGGTGAGACCGAAAAGTTACGAAAGGGAAACAGAGAGTTTGCAATCCCATCTCGGTGAGACCGAGATCCCTATCGGTAGAACCGAAATGCTAGGGTTTGGCAGTGGCTTATGATAAGTGAAACTCGGTGGCGCCGGATAGGAAGAATCGGTCCGAGTTTGGCTTAGGGTTTAGGTCATTTGTGGATATGGGAAAGTAGTTGAGGGTTTTGGAGCATATCACTAAGCACATGAAGCAAGAGGCTCATTAAGCAACACCTCATCCCTCCTTGATAGTATTGGCTTTTCCTAAAGACTCAATGTGATCTTGGATCACTAAAATATAAAATGAAGAGTGTTGAGCTTTTGAGCTTGAGCCAATCCTTTGTCCTTAGCATTTTGAGGGTTCCACTTTCACATCCATACCATGCCAATCATTGAGCTTTCCTAAAATAGTCATCTTGGAATAGCATTAGCTCAATGAGCTATATGTTGTTATGAATTACCAAAACCACCTAGGGATAGTTGCACTTTCAATCTCCCCCTTTTTGGTAATTGATGACAACATATAGATCAAAGCTTCGACAAATGATAATAAGCATGAAATATATCATCGCTTTGAGAAGTATGTGACAAGTAAGAGCTCCCCCTAAATTTGTGCATATTTAAAATTTGCTTTGGACTGCAAATGCACAAGGAGTTAGAGTCATGGGTTACTCTTTCATGTCACATACATCTTGGTGGAGCGCTTAAAATGATAAGACTGAAATACATGCACTCATCACCAAGAATAGTGAATGATCACATAAGATAGATAAGATAATAGCATTAAGCTAACATTAAGTGTAGCTTATGATCAAACACATGATCATCAATGTCTCATAGATAATGACGTAGTATCTCAAGCACTCAAAAGCAAACAAAGTTCGGAAGACCACCAAATAAAGCAAGAGAGAAAAAAAGCAACACTCTCTCTCTCGAAGCCTATGATCTATACATCTTCTCCCCCTTTGGAAACAAGTTACCAAAAAGTTCCTAGAAAATGCATAGTGCTAGATCGACGCTCAGGCTTGATCTTCTGGTGGTGGTGGTGGAGTCCGGATCACTCCAAGGACGAAGGCTTCTGTAGACGCTGAAGTAGACGCTGGAGTTGGAGCTGAAGTAGATGTTGCAACTGGTTGGGCTGGTGCTACGGCTGGAGCTAAGGCAGTTGCTCTTGTGTCAGGAACTGGCACTGCAGACGACCTCGGACCTCATGGCACTCTGGCAAAGGCATCAGTGGTTGTCTTCCCTTTCCTCTCCTGCATATCATCCTGGAGCTGCTCCACTGCAGTCTGAATCTCTGTCACCTTGACATCCAAGTCATAGAACTTTTGTTCCATGATTCTCTCTAGGCTTGCCTGGTTTTGAGTTAGGGTGGCTAGTCCTTTCTCAATCCGCAGGGTGGATGCAATCAGGTAACCAAGCTGCTCTTGTTTGGTTTTCAAGAAATACTCAGATGCCTCCTCTTGAGTTGGCATCTTGGCAACTTTCTCCTTCCTTGCCTTCTCCTTCTTTGCTTGTGCTTGGGCTGATGATGGTTCATTTTCAGTCATCACAACTTGATTGTCCTCAAAATCTGGACAGATGGGCAGGTGTTCCTTGTCCAATAAGTATATGCCCGTGCCCATCTTGGAGTTGATGAGCTCCTGAATCTGTGGGGCATATCCACAGCTCCTCTTCTGGTCTGCTGCTGTCCTCTTGATAGTCTCTACTATGAGGCTCATCACCTTGAACTTCTATGGCACATCAAATACATGAAGCAAATTTATTGCATGGCCTCTGATCATCTTGTGATCTCCAGACTTGGGCAAGAGAGTGTGCCTCAAAATCCAATTGATGGTTGGCAGCCCTGACAGAAGATAATGCACTGAGCCAAATTTGAAAGTTTCAAGAGCTTCATTTGGAATTTCCTTGTACATATTGGACATTGAGTTATGATCCATCTTCTTCTTGGTATAGATATCCAAGTCATCTGCTTGCTCCTCTGGGGCATTGATGAGCTATGCCCATTCAGCAACTATAGATTGGTACCTTGTACCCTCAGACATCCATGTGATCCTCCCATCTGGATAAAAGTGTGCTGTGGAGTAGAACTGCATTATAAGCTCCTCATTCCACTTTGTGAGCTTCTGCCCAACAAAGTCTGCAACTCCACAAGCACTAAAGCTATCATACACTCCAGGGTAGTGTTCCTCATTTTCCTTCATGTAGGTCCAGTCGACCCATCTCATGTCACAAACAATTGGCTTCTTATCAAGCAGCACCGTCTCATAGAAATCTTGCTATTCCTTGGTATGAAATCTGTAGTCCACAGCAGTCCTTCTCCTTGAAGCATACGGATCTGCTTCTCTCCACTTCCTGAGCCCTAAGTCTCTCCTGAGCTTCATATCCTCAGCCACAGGATGAGCATCATTGTGGTTTGGGATCTTGGGCTTGAGTTTTCTGAGAACTTGCTCTTCATCCTCTTCTTCAGCAGCTTCAGGCACTGGGGCCTTGTTCTTCTCAGCAGCAGGTATGCTCCTTGTATTTCTCTTTGGTGCTGTCTTGACCTTTGATGCAGCCTTGGGCTTAGATGCAGTAGCCCCTGATTTGATAGCATCACCCATTAGCTTGGGTGCCTTAGGTGCTGGTGCAGCAACCTCTTCTTCCTCTTCCTCTTCCATGATGGAAGCCGTTCCAAGCACTTTGGCTACGGTCTTCTTGACCCTTTCCTTCCTCTTCTTGCCTTCAGCAGCAACTGGCTCTTTGGGTGCAGGCTTTTCAGTTGAAGCTCTAGCCTTTGACATAGGCTGCCTGCCTGCTGGCCTTTTGATCTTTAAGCCTGGCTTTGTGCCCTGTGCTGGCTCAACTCTCTTTGATGTGGCCTCTTCCTCTGCCACATAATCTTCATCTTCAGAATCTGAAGTTCTCTTCTTCCTCTGTCTAGTGGCAGCTTTTGGTAAATTGCTAGGAGTACTTCTGCTGCCATCATCTGAAGAGCTGGAGGGACTAGTGCCCTCACTCATCTGCACTTGCTGCTCTGACAAGTTCTAGCTGTCACTCTGATCAAACATGTTGCAAACTCTGACTGCTGACCCTGTGAATAGTTTATAGATGAGGTAGAATAGATGAGCATCACAAAATGCAGAGATTTTTGCAAAAAGAATGATCCAATAACTTAGTTTTAGTTTCCCACTGAAATCATCTCGGATCTACCGATTTTTAAACTCGGTGATACCGAAGCAGTTTTGGAACCTAAACTAGTGAACTCGGTCAGACCGAGTCACAGTTCGGTGGCACCGAGACTGCTAGGGTTTCACAGAGTTCCAAAATCGGTCACACCGATAAGTAATTCTCGGTCAGACCGAGTCTCACTTGTGCAATGGCATAGGCCAAATCGGTGGGACCGATTTTTTCAACTCGGTGGGTCCGAGATGGTTTCGGCGGAAACCTAACCCTAAAATTTTCGAATCAAACCTAATCTACGAGCGCATTGACTGGATAGGAGTGTTTCAATCGTGGCAAGAATCATGGTGATCACAATGTGCTAGGAATCAGATTGGAGAATAGCACAAAGATCGAGTCCATACCCTAGTTCGGCGGAGACTCGCTACAGCGGCAACGGTGGGGTAGAATTCCCGTTGACGGCGACGGAGACCAGCGACTGGAGGCGGCTGGCGGCGAGAAGATGATCCGGAGACCACGTTGGCAGAGCAGGCTATCGCGCGGGCGAAGGGGTTCGGAGAAATTTCCAAATTTTTGCCCGTGACTATATATAGCCCGACCCTGTCGGTGTGACCGAGTGGAACAACTCGGTGGCACCAAGATTCATAACTGCAAGCAGTTACTGAAACTCGGTGTGACCGAAATGTTCAAATCGGTTGCACCGAGATCGAAAACCTAGATCAACTTAGTGATCTCGGTAGGACCGAAAGTGGGGTATCGGTCAGACCGAGAATCATAAAGAGGTTTTGGAAGTTTAAGTCTATGACGAATCGGGGACTCCGAGCGCTCCTCACACAGAGTGGTTCGAATCTGACTTGATCAAATTTTGTGATGTAGCATGAATAGAGTTTGAGATGAGAAAAGCATAGATAGCTAGAGGAGGTTCTTAGGCATTCTTGTCCATCCACTTGGCAAAAGGAAATAAAACCAAACAATCAAAACAACAAGTGGATGTCCTCGAATGAGTAAAATATGCAACCAACATGCTCACACAATAAGATGGCAAATGAAACATGTGACAAGGCATGCACAACCAATTCTAGCATCTATCAAGCAATTTGCGATGACTAGGTCATCTATATATGAGTATATTGACTTAGGAGTCAAGTGAGAACACTTGATCATAGGTCATACTCATCGTTTAAGCTCAAGTGGGGTTACCACTTTTACATAAAGCATTGTTGTGTTCACACCGTTAGAGTTGCTTTAGCTCAAGTCTTAGAGTAAAGCTCCCCCTAGATGTGATATCCCCCCTAAGAGGGATGAACTAACCTCGGGTTTTGTCGATGATGACTTCATGTAGATGTCGAAGATGTGGATGCTCAATGTTGATGTAGATCACTTGGAGCTATCCATTTTAGTGAATTGCACTTTCAATACCTACATGGGTTAGTCCCACAAGGAACAAACAAGGATATCCATAGACATAGAGTGATGCACACACAAGATGATGTCCATGAAAACTTTTAGGTTACCTTGTCCCTTGTCTTACCAACAAGAGGGTTTGTGACTCCTTGAACTAGTGCAAGATGTGGAAGTTGATTGCACTTGTTCTTGCCAAAATGATAAGAGTGAAGTATGTTGGCGGAGTCACCCTCAAGAACTCTCTAGTTCTTCTTCTTTTGGATCCACACCATCTTGATGGGAATCCTTGGAGTTGTAGTCGTACTTGATGAAGTGGAACTTGAAGTAGTCTTGGGAATCCACTTGAATAAGGTCTAAGGAGCTTCTTCAAATGCATCAATTTCCTCTTGAAGCTTGTCCTTGCCTTTTTGCTTGTAGTCTTGTGGTGGAAGATCATCTTGAGCTTGTGTCCCCTTGAAAGAAGTATCATACTTCTCTTGTTGAGGAACAAACTTTGTCTTGGGGTATTGATCTTCTTCCCACTCAACTCCATTGGCATTGAACTTTCATTCAAAACCAACACCTTGATTCTTCCGGTGCATTCCTTGCTTGCGCACAATTTCCTCGAATTGCTTACTCCCGGCAAGGCTTTTATACACTCCTTTCTCTATAATTCCCTTCAATAAGCTATTTTCTTGCTCAAGTGTAACTTGGCTAAGAGAATCATTAGTGGAATCAAGAGAACTACTAGAAGCAACAATATTGGATTTAGCATGATCATTGTTACTGCTAGAGGAAGAATCTTTCTTGTTCTTGTCACTAGACTTGACTTGAGGCATGTAAGTGGATAAGAGTAAACGCTTGGCAATGTAAGAAGAACTTTTCTTGCGAAGATCATCATTGATTGCTTTTAAGAACTCATGCTCTTGCTCAAGATTGAGCTTTTCAAAGCGTAATTTCTCATGAGCTCTTAAAAGTTCTCGATGATCTTCGAAGATAGTTTCATGAGCTAACTTAAGAGTGTTTAGTTCTTTAGTTAGAGCCTCAATCTTCTCCTTATCATTGTCATTCGTTTTATCTTGATTAGCATGTTTAATTGACGTTTCATCATAGTATTCATCACTAGAGTTGTCAACAAGCAAATCATCACCTAACAAGTCATCTTCATCACTATTGAAATCAACATACTCGGGGTGTGTTACCTTAGGACCTTTGGCCATGAAGCATCTTCCAATCCCTTCATTTGGTGTGTAAAATATGTCGTAGGAGTTGGTTGACACAAGTGCTAGACCGGAAACACCTTCATCTTGAGTATCTTCTGAGTCGGAGTGATAACTTCTCTCGGGGTGGCTGTCGGAGTCAGAGCCGGATA